>NC_084468.1:80081212-80384242 GCF_027409185.1 Cynocephalus volans | reverse complement strand
ATAGTTTATCTTAGCCTCAATTTCTGTTCTTAGAAGGAACTGGGCACTGTTATGAGAATTACACTAGAAGATACAGGCTTGTTTCATCAGAGTCTCAGGCCTGCTGTAGGGGCTCGCTCAGTCTTAGTTTAGTTTCTCTCTTTCAGTATTTTCCCCTGTTCCAACATGTACTGAAACAGAGTACAATAGGCTAACAGATTTTGTAAAAACAATGTTTGTTAGTGTTGTTTACCTACTTATCAGGTAGGAAAAAAAGAAAAATTATGTAAAACTTCATTAATTAAGAGTTAATTGGGGTGAGAAGGTTATCATCCTTAATTAGTTAAAAGTCTGAAATGTAGGGCATTTATAAACAAATGTGAATTCATTTTCTTCAGGGCCATAAAGTAACACTAATTATTAAACAATAGTTGCTACGTAATGGTTCTCACAAACCTACTTTAATGAACAAATAAGAGATACTTAAAATTAGCACACTAGTCTATGCAAATGGTGACAGAATGATTGAACCAAGTTGTTTTCTTAAATAAGTTAAACATTTTCTCCCTGTGTGCCCACCCAACCCTATCAAAGCTATTTATATTACTTAGATAATTCTATCAAAGATAACTTTATCTATTTATCTATTTACCTATTTATCTATCTATATCTCTATCGGGTGAAAATATAGCCCACAAAATTCTTCAGCAAAATCATTATGAATGAATCATTTAATTCAAAATTAACAAAATCTGGCTATCAGTAACTATAGTAACAAAATTAAAGTGAATATAGAAACTGAAAATTCATAATAGTCCTATTTTGATAGCAACTCAAATATAATAAGCTTTGGTTTTATTTCGGAAACAATTCTTGACCACTGTCACCAGTTACCGAAAGGGGATGAGTACAGTTTCCCAGGCCTCTTAGCTGGAGATTCAAGTGAAGTAAGCCTGGCGTGAATTTCAGGAACTGGATATCTAATGGGAACTCCTCCATATCTATTAACCTGATAATGTGGGAAGATATTGCTGGACATTGTTACCATTCTAAAGTTTACTGTCAAAATTAGCTACTTAGCTATGTATCCACATTAAATAACCTGACAGCATATTGCTGAAAGTTTTACAAGGAAAGATAACTGTCAGCAATATATCAAGACCTAAATTAAGTATTTTGAAACATGAAATAAAAAACATGATTTATTTTAATTAAAAATGAAAGTGTTTATATCCATCTATTCATACATCAATTCGTTCATTCATTTTTTCTTTTTTCAACATTGAGCACCTACACCACTTTGCACCTTTTTGAAGGTTTTAGATGCAATGATTAAGTGAGGGTCACTGCTATTAAAAGGCTTCTCAGTAGGTTTCTTTGTTGGTGATAAACTCATATGTAAAGTAATATGATTAAGATCTATTCTGGCCATTTGAACAAAATCCAGTAATGTGAAGTTACTACCGGGAAGGTAGGAGACTGCGTCTTGACCTGGCTGGAAGGTAGAGGTAGCAAAGGCCTTCATGGAGGAAATGACATTGAAAGGGATTAGGATCATGTTTAACAAATAAAAACAGTTGGACACAGTAAAGAACACCGACTCAAAAACATTCTTTTTTTTAAATCTCAGGGCCCCTTTATACTCTTAAAATGTACTGAGGTCTCCAGAGAGCTTTTGCTTATGTGGATTATATCTATCGATATTTATTGCATTCAAAATTAATCCAAGAACTAAAAAATATAAATACTTATTCATTTAAAGTAAGAACAATATATTCATTAAACACTAGTATAAATATTTCACAGAAAAATAGCAATGGTATTTTCAAAAATAGAACAGTTGACTTATTTAATACTTTCACAAATCCCTTTGACATTTGATTATTAGAGGACAACTGGATTCTTACATCTGCTTCTGTAACTTAATCTATTGATAAATGTATTGATTGATGTATATGAAGAAAGCCCTTCCTCACACAAGAATGTAACTGCAGAAGAAAGTATTTTAACAGCATTTTCAGTTAATTGTGGATATTCTTTGATGCTATATCGAAACTCAAATGGTAGTTTCATAATAGCTGTAATATGCCATCTGAAGCATATCAATGAACTCTTTCTTGTCAATGAACTCATAGGGTCCGAAAGCCACTCTGTGAGAACACTCAGAGGAAACATCAATGGACCCATCAAAACAATTACCAAAATCTATAACATCAGATGGCCCGAGTGTTCCTAATTTTGTTTGCATGAAAAACTAATGTTGCAATACTTTAGATCTGAAATCAACTCATTTCAAATCAATACAAGGTTTTGTACAAAGTACTAAATTGACTTAAATATGTTGGTTGTCTTATACAGAGAATTATAATTTGTCAATTCAAGTAGTAGCTAGAATAATGTAATGTGAATAGTCTGCTAAATTTAGCTCCTATAATATTCATTCATGCATTCAACAAATATTTATTAAGAACTTTTTATGTTCTAGGTACTATTATGTATACTGGAGATACAGTAATGAACAAAGCAGACAAAAATCAATCCTTCTTGGAACTTTAACATTTCAGTGGGACTAACAGACCATAAACAATAATATAATTGAGTAACAAGTATAACATGTTACACAGAAGTACTAAGGGGGAATATAGAGCAGGAAGAATGATAGAAAATATGTGTGTGTTAGGGATTGTAGGCTAGAATATCATTTGAAGGGGGAAAGCGAAAGCCTCAATGAGAGAAGGAGATCTATTTAAAGACATTAAGAGTGCAAGGAAGCAAGCCATGAAGACATCCTGCAGAAGAGTTTTCAAGGCAATGGACAGCAACTGCAAAGACCCTAACTTGGATGCATGCCTGGTGTGCTGGACTGAAATGAACAAAGAGAAATCAGTAAGAAAGAGGTCAGAGAAGGTAGCAGGGAAGGAGATGGAGCAAGGGCAGATTACACAGGGACTTGTAGCTCTTAAGAACTTTGGCACTTACTCTGAATGAAATGGGAAAGTACTGAGAGTTTTAAACAGAAGAGTGACATGATGCCACTTGTGTTTTAACTGGATTAGTCTGGTTCCTGTATTGAGTGCCAAGCTGGAACACTAAGGATAACACAAGTAAAAAAATACCAGACTAAAAGTGGCTTAAGCAGTATAGACATTTATTATTTCACCCAACAAGAGATCTAGAAGATGAATTAAGTAGTTCACTACGTTGGTAAGAACCCAGAAGGCCTTTTCCTTTTTCTGCTGCTGCCCCATTTTCAGGGTATCTAGAGAATATCCCTTCAAGGCTGCAGAATGCTTTGGCTCCTTTTATCAGGTTCTACTCTAACAGCATGGTGGGGGGCGGGGAGAGGAGGATGGCTCTTGTTTATAATGGTAGGAGTATGTATCCCAGCCCACTAAAATATCCACCCATAAACATCCATATGTAAATGGGAATAGGATGATCACGGTCAGTTCCAGCCTTTTTTATGTCAGGTCACACACAGCAAGTGATGGTAAGTGTATGACATACTGGCATAAATAGACAAGGTTGTGGAAACCTGGAGGTGATTGGCCCATGAGATTTGGCCATGTTAAGACCCACCTAGCCACCATGGGGACTGCAAAGACCAAATTCTGAGCATATTTGTAACCTACCCCAGTGCTGGAGCATATCTGATAGAAGCTCTGGCATGGACGGGAATGCTGCACGTGTGCTTGTAACTTGGAAGCTGGCCAAGAAGTTTAGTAGAAGCTGAAGTTCAATGTGTACTCTTCTCAACAGGCTGTGGGCACCAGTGGAAGGTGCAGTTTTTTTCTTCATACAAAGGTGTTATCTGCTCATCATCTATGAGCCCATAAGGGATGACTTTTTCTTCTAATTTGCACAAAGGTGTTCTTTAGGCTAGCTGTGTCCTGGGTACTTATTTTTTACCCTTGCCCGGGCACAAAGCTGAATATTAGAATAGCTGAACCAAGTTGGAAGAAGAGGTGACACTGTTTGAAAAGTACCTAAAAGTGTATGCCATAAAGATATTTCTTAAATAGGCAGATATGTGATTATACTTTTTTAGTAAGAAATGTGTGGATATTAAAAAATTCTGGATTATAAAGTTTCATATACTTTGATTATAATTTCATTATTTTTAGTCAATGTATTTAATAGATTTTTCATTTACTTGTTTTTGTAATAGCTAACCTAATCTGATATTTTATTTCTTATTAAAGGACATTTCATGGACTTTCCTAAAATACAAAATCTGAAGGCTAAGTACAATGTTTACAGAGCCAAGTCAAAGTTAATTTCTTAGTGAATCCAAATCCTTAATATTAACTTATATAGCAGTCTCTATAAATTTATGTTAATAAGCTTATTCAGATTTTGAGAATATAAAATCCCTGCCATGAAACTAGTACTCAAGACAGTAGACTTTTGTTAGCAGAAAAGAGCATCCCAGGCACTAGGAAATGCCTGCCAAAAGAACTGCTGGAAACAAACAAATGAACAAACAAAAGTCAGGAAAGAAAATAATACCTATTAACACAAAAGAGACTTAAACATTTTTGGAGAACAAAGAAGATCATATTTTTTTTCTCAAATACAGAAAAGAATGATAAATTTTGATAACTTTTACCAAATATAAAAATCTAATAGCAGCTTATGCATTCTATTACAAAAGGAAGAGAACCTGATGCCCTAAGAAGACAAAAATTTCTCCACCTATGTCTTTCTCAGTCTACATGTCAGACTCTGTTCACCCAGCCTACCCTTGATTATCTAGTTCAGACACTTCAGAGATGCTTCTCCTTATCCCATCTTCCCTGAATTACCAGCAAGATGAATTAGTATTTTTTATTAGGTATCATCATAATGTTAGTTTTTAGGCACCATCATAGAGAAAGTCACTGTTTTTACTGCCATCGATCTCTGCTCTCACTTTCATTGTCATCACTGGGTGGAGTCACTGATATGTTTCTGGAGTCATCACAAGAAGAATGGCATATCAGGCATTGGGGTGGACAATGCCTGCTCCTAGGAAAACAGTCAAATACTTGTTACATAATATTATTTATTTATTTATTTATTTATTTATTTATTTATTTATTTATTTATTTATTTATTTATCCAGGATTTCTGTATCCGTGTGAAGATAAATAAATAAAAGTGCTCAGAAGAAATTTCAGAGTTTATCAGCTTCATACCAAACAACAAATTTATCTTATTCTTATTATGGCCACATTAAAATTAATCAAAATTCAAGCAAGATGTAAGCTACTGTTTATTGTACTATAATCTAGGTTCTAGATATATTTTTAATCGATCAAACTTTTGAGTGATTGCTTTTAATAAATATACGGTATGGTTTTGATGACAAGAGGATAGATTTGAGTTTTCTAGTCAAAGAGATATGTTGCCATATGTGTTCCGACCTTTCTACCTATGTGACTATAGACTGCCTAATTTGCTTCTCTGAGTGTATTGTTCCATTCATGAAACTCAAAGATATTAGGAAGAAAATACTTGTCACATATTGTGGATTCAATAAATTCTTAATGTCTTTTTATACATTTAGCAAATATTAATAGATCAATCCTGTTCTGGGTGCTGCAGCTTAGCAGTGAATGAGAGAAAAGTCTATACTCTCAAAGAGTTTATATATGCATATTTTTTGTTCAAAATATTTTAACATTTACTTGTACATATTTGTGGAGTAAGTGTGTTGTTTCAATACATACATATACTATACAATGATTCACTTAGGGTAGATGGCATAGCTTTGTACCTATTAGTCCACCACTTCTCCTTCCTCCACCCACCCCCTTAACCATTATTTCTACTCTCTATTTCTATGAGAACCACTTATTTTTCCCCCCAAGATTCCACACATGAGCGATATCATATGATATTTGTCTTTCTGTGTCTGATTTAACTTCACTTAACATGATAGTTTCCAGTTCCACTCATGTTGCTGCAAATGATATCACTTTTTTTTTACAGCTGAATAATATTCCACTGTGTATATACACTACAGTTTTGTAATCCAGTCATCCATTGATGAACATTTAGGTTGAGTTCATCTCTTGCGTATTGTTTACCATATAAAGAAAGGGCTGCTCTTGAAACTGGGCCCCCACAAGAGTTTCATTTAAAAGTTTTTATTTTCCTCCTTGAGCCTGTACATAGCCCCTATATACTTAAGGGTTAAGAACCAGAACTGAATCGCCCTCACATTTCTCCTGCTTTCCTAATCAACCTTTACAAAAAAAAAGGCTTACAAACCAAAGACAGCCCAAACTGATTATTAACCTAGATTCTTGCTTAAAGAAGATTGTGTTAAACATGCACATTTAAAAGTCAGAGTCAGGTCTGCACCACATGGTTATAGTTCAGACAGGGGAGGGAAGGTGCCATTTCTACAGCAGCTATTTTCCAGCCTTTCTGGAGAGAGGCAAAGTCCTTTTTCCTCAAGACAAATAAGGTTCATCCATGTTTTCACAAATGACAGGATTTCCCTCTTTTTAAAGACTGAATAGGGGCTTCTGGTCAAGATGGTGGGATAAACGGTCCCCAGCATCACTGTCTCCCACAAATCAACCAATTTACAACTATTAAGAAGCAATGACAGCCAAGCTAGGGATGCTAGAGCTCAGGGGAAGAGGTGGAGAGATGTACAGAGTGCATGAAGGCAGGAGTAGTCACAATGAAAGAAAAAAAACTGCTCTGACCATTTCAAGTGTTGGCCACTTCCAGGCTAGAGCTGCTGACCACTTGGAGCAGGAGATGGCAAAGCCTCAGCTTTGTCCTTTGGATGAAGTTTCTTGGAGGCAGCAGGGGAGAAGAGTTCCTTGGTGGCACCCAGGCCAGAAAGACAGTGGTCCCATAGGAGGAGTGAGGCGCAAGAGACAACTGAAAAAAAGGAGCCACTCAGAAGCCAGCAAGTCATCACAAGAGACTGAAGCATGGCCCATCGCATGGGAAGTGTTTGGAGCATAGGCAGTGACAGAGATTGGCCCACCGGGAAAACACTGGGGCACAGCAATGACAGCTGGTCTTCCCCCCAATCAGCATAGGACCACTCAGAGGAGACTGGTCAGGAATGCAGAATTGCATGGGGTGCAGTTTGATGAGAACACCTGAGGCCTAGACCAGAATTTCTACACAACCCAGATGCACTGGATTTCTTGAGAGCTGGAAGTACCTATAAAGTGAGCCACTAAAATCTGTGCTGCACAAAAAGCCTTCCCCAGGGAATTAGCAGCAAAGCAGCAATTTAGTGCAACCACAGAGCTCAAGTGCTGGTCCCCGCAGGAAGTTCCCCCATGTTAGAAGTAAGCAAAGGACAAGAAATTAGTTCCAGCACAGAGTTTAAGTGGTGGGAACCCCAAATAATCCAACACTGAACTGAAAGAATAAAACAAAGTACCCACAACCAGAGACAAAGTTTCATATTAGCTAGTAAAGGTCTCATTCCACCAAAGAACACCTATAACACCTAGAAGGACCAGAAGTCCTCTGGGCTACCAAGCCAGAAAGGGGTGAGGGCTGGGGGCCTCTGCTACGCACCCCTGACACCCCCAATCAATCCTGAGGATGGGGGATGAGGACCTCAGTCATGCCCCCCCAAAACATGCAGCCAGCCCAGCGATGACCACCTACCTGCCGCAGAAAACACCCTGGGTTCTCAACACCAGGGCAGTGAGGGTCCTTGGGCCTCGGCCACGTTTCCCCCTGCCCAGGCAGCCCAGTGACAACCACCAAGCCACAGCAAGAAGGGCCCTGGGTTCCCGAGCTTAACCAAAGTCCAGATGGTTCAAGACACTGATATCAGCAAATAGAAAAAACAGCGCTATGTGACTGTGGTTTTGCTATGGTTCTTGCTAGATGTAAGTCATCTTGGCTGCAATGGAATTTACAGAAAGTATTTGACTTGGAGAGTGTCAGCATCCTTGTAAACACCCTGGAAATAGTCGGTGGTGTGATGTCTTTTGCAATCTCTTTTCAGTTGATAGACTTCTTCAATTCTATTTAGAATGCATCCTTTGCACTATAATTGATGTTTTAGGAAACTGTGATGTATATACAAAAAATTTCTATTTTTAATGTAATTTTATTAATATTATTTTTTACATTCTAGGATGTTGTTGCAGAGCAGTTGGGAGGGAGGGGAAGAAGGGAAAGGGGAAGGAAATGGGTTGGAAGAAGGAGGAAGGAGGAGGGGTGGGATTGAGGCCTGTGGCACCCCCCTCATTCCCACAGCGGGGACTAGGGGCCTTCCAGCTGTGGCATGGTCATTGCTGGGCTGGGTGAGACTGTGATTTAATTTGCCTGTGATGAAGGTTTGTGGTAATGTCTGAATATGAGTTTTAAACCCTTCTTTGGGTGATTCTGAAGTACAAATAGCACTGAGAATCTCAGATGTATCCTTAAAGCTAAATAAACAGCTAATAAATTTGTGAGCAAGATCATTCTGAGCAATACACCCAATAAGACTGTTAATTGTCTATTAGAATAGACAAAGTAGGTCTTATTAAGTTGGGCCTTCTGCTGGTAATGCCTTTCCTCATTCTACCTCCATCTGTCAAAATCCTATCATTATCCTCTAACACCATCTCAAATGCCATTTTCCTTTTGAAATACTTTCTGAATGCAAAGGTAATAGAGAGCTAATGACACTTCAGGCCTCTGCTGTGTCTGCTAACTAGAATACAAATAGAAGATGGGATCTGTATCATTAACTCATTCATTAATTCAAATGTAATTTACTGAACACTAGCTATACACTTGGCAAGAGGTTAGGATAACAAAAAAGCTATCCTTTCTACTCATCAGTCTATAGTCAAATGGAAAGAACAGACATGAAGTCCACAATTGAAGTTTAGTGTGATAGCTAAGAAACACAAAAAGGTGCGAATATAGTGATAACACAAAAGAGAGTATGATTACCAATGTCTCATATGTAGATAGGTCAGAAAAGATTTCACACAGATGTATACGATCGAGGTCAGTTTTACAGCACCTTTTGGATAGCATAGCTTTTAGGATCAAACATACCCTTGACCTGGCTCTACTGTTTATAAATCTGTGAACCTGGACATGGTATATAACTTCCCTGTATCCGTTTCCTCACTGAATTGCCATAGCACTTAGATTAGGTAACACTTGTAAAGGGTTTAGCAGATATCTAATGTAAGGTAAGCCATCAAAAAATCACAGTTATTTTGATACTAATCAATTTTAATGGCATTGTAGAGAGAAGAAATAGGATTTGCAATGGTAAGGGAGCATAAAAAATCATAGCAACTTCAAGAAACTCTTAGTAATTCATCAGAAATTAAACATTAGATATTTATGGGAAATAAAGGGCAATATGCCTGGCTGGATAGTTTGAAGCTAGAACTTAAGGGCTTTGTATGTCATTTTAAAGAGTATGGACTTTATCCTGTAGTCAATAGGGTTAGGGTAGGATTAGGAGAATGGGATTAAAAGTTTTGTGGAAGGGAGTAATATGATCAGATTACAATGTTTTAAAACCACAGCATTGTATATGAAGAAAGAAGGGATAAAGTACAAAGAAAAATGAGAAGAATTAAGTTCAATTAAGAAATAACCGAAAGATGTTATTGTTTATATTTAGAAATAAAGAAAGTTTAAAGATGGAAACATACTAAATTGAGTTTAAGGAGGTAGATTCAACATGATTGACAACTTAGATGCGAATGTGAATAGACGTAGAGTTCATCACGACACCCATGTCCCTGAATTGTGCAATTAGGTGAAGGTCAAAAAAAAAAAAAAAAAAAAGATCAAGGGTGATTAAAAAGTTGGAGCAGATTTTAAAGAAAAGATAACAGATATGGTTCTAAGTCACATGAGAGACAAGTAGGTAGTCACATACGAAGTTCTGGACCTCAGAAGATAAACGAGAACTGGAGATATATATATACACTATACCTGTTTTTAAAATTAACGGGTTTCTTTCATTGTAAAGTTATCCATCTTAACGTTGAAATACAAGCAGAGCTTTGTAAACCGTTACTCAGTTACATGCTTTATGTGTGATATTTCACTACATCCACAGAAACTCCTGCATCAATTACTACTATTACAATTCCCATTTTATAGAAGAGTTATCTAAGCTTTTAAGATAAGTTCTTTTTTTTTCAAGATAGTAAGCGAAAAAAGTAGGATTTGAATCTAGATCAATTGAATCAAATGCCTGAGCTCTTTTAGTACCAAATATTTACCTATCTTTTTTTCAGAAAACACTTAAATCATTTGTAATTTTAGCACATTCATATACATACTTCTCCCTATAGCAACTTTTAATAAATTCTGATATTTATTTTATCTGGCTATATTTTAGACCATCAGTTTACATATACCTGGAAAACTGCAAAGAAGGAAACATGCATTAATGTGTTAGCAATAGTAAGGTTTTTAAAGTGACTAAATCAGGTGACAAATCTTCAGTAAAATGTATTTGTATTTTTTTAAAAGTATTACTCTTTAGTTGTAATAAGACTAAGACATTTCAGGCATCAACATGTGTTAGTAAAATATTTTATAGTGTTCAAATATGAAAACCTAAAGGCAATTTCCTATACCTACCTATATCTAAATTAATAGAAAAATTATGTGTGGCATTTTCCTTTGAAGGGTAGAAACATTTTTAAGTGGCTAATATCAAAACTTGTCAATTGTCTTTCTGATGTTTAAAATAGTTTTCCTATACCTTTCAGCAAGCCCATTTGATTAATTTTGAAATTGGTCAATCATATTAATCAGATATTGACTTTACATTCACCTCCACATGCACACATGTGGTCATACACATCCTAAGCAAAAGGAATGTATGTGTGCATAAACATAGTTATATTCAATGCTGATAACATACCTTTTTTGCATGTAAGATGTGAGAGATATAACTTATGTCATATTAATAAGAATATAATGAAGAAAAGTGGCAACATGTAGTTGAGATTTTTTTTTTTTTGATTATCATTTGTATGCAAAACACCATATCTTTGGCATAAAAAATGATTAAGAAGGCATTTTTGTCTTCTAGGAGATTCTGATTTTACCTGTCAGTAAATAAGTATATTGTGCCAGTTATCAATACATTGATTGTCAGATCCTAATCCACCCTCTGTTGCCTGCTCTGCAATAATGGAGATGGACCTTAAAATATTTCTCTTCTGTCAACTTGCATTTTTAAAAATTATTTTAATTGAAGCATTGCAATTGTGCATAGTTATGGGGTACAATCTGATGTTTTGAGAAATATATGTTGTATAATAATTGGGTCAGGGTAGTTAATGTAACCTTCACCTTATGCATTTATCATTTATTTGTGGCAAGAACATTCAAAAGCCTCTCTTTTGGCTATTATATAATATGCAAAACTTAACTATTAACCATAGTCACCCTACTGTGCAATAGAACACCAGAACTTATTCTTCCTATCTTATTGTAATTTCCTACCCATTGGCCAACCTTTTCCTGTTTTCCCTTATACACTCTCCTCCCCAGTCTCTGGTAACCACTGCCTCTACACTCTCTGCCTGTATAATATCAACCTTTTTTTTTTTTTTAGATTCCACATATGAATGAGATTATATAACATCTTTCTGTGCCTGACTTACTACACTTAACATAATGTCCTGCAGGTGTGCAGGTGTGCAGGTGCGTGCATGTTGCTGCAAATGACAGGATTTCATTCTTTTTTATGGTTGCTATTTTTAAGCTCTGTCAGTAGATGACTCTGGAGGAACACTGGAGAAAGAAGCATTCCTCTTTCTGGTATCAATGCACTCCTCTCACCAAGTTCCTGCAGTGCAGAGCTTCTCTAGTACCTGGTTCCTGTAGCACACAGTGGCCGGTAGCATCGGTAGCCACCAGGTTACACTAGCACTCTTTCTGGTGGCTTTGCAGTGAATTCCAAGACTCAGCACTTCCTGAGGATGGGTTCTCCCAGCACCCTTTTGGGTTGCTTTGCAGTGACTCCCAAGGTACAACATCTCCTTGTGGATGGCTCTTTCCATTGTTTCTTCAGATGACAAAGCAATGGATTGTTGCCAGGGAGTCACCTCTCTATAGATGGGATTCCTTGCCAACCCCTTGGATGGCTTTTCAGAGAAGTGGTGCTGGTTAGGATCCTCCCTATAGATGGCTTCTTTGGAATCCCAGAGGGAAATTTTCAGCAAGTCCTGCTAACTCAGCACCTCAGTGATTTATCTGCTATCCAGTGAGTCAGAGCCATGTCCTCTCAAATGAGGTCTGGATGTCAGCCCCACATGGGGAGGGGAAGGTTCTTCCTCAGGTGCAACATCATAGCTCTAGGGGCCATGGCTGCTCCTCTATCTGCTATTCCTGTACTCTTAGGTGTCCTCTTTAACTACTACTAGCCTGTATTAGTCAGGGTTCTCCAGAGAGACAGAATCAATAGGATGTGTTATAATTATATGAGAGGGATTTATTACGGGAATTAGCTCACATGACTGTGAAGAAAAGTCCCACAATAGGCTGACTGTAAACTGGATGCTGGTAGTGTGGCTCAGTTCAAGTCCAAAGGCCTCAAAACCAGGGAAGCTGATGGTGTCCTTGGTGTAAGTTCTGGAACCCCAAAGCTGAAGAGTCTCGAGCTCTGATGTCCATGGACAGGAGAGAAGGGTGTATCTTAGCTCCAGCCAATCAAGAGAGAGCTTCACCTCTTTCCTCTGTCTTTTGTTCTCTCTGGACCCCCAGTGTTTGGATGGTTCCCAACCACACTGAGGGTGGGTCTTTCCCAGCCAATCCACTCAGACTCTCATACTAATCTCTGCTGGAAACACCCTCATGGACACACCTAAAAAGATAGCTTTATCAGGTTTCTCAGCATTCCTTCATCTAACCAAGCTGACACTTAGAATTAACCTTCACATAGCCAATCCTCCATTAATCCAGTACTCTGTCATATCTACTAAATCTTTATATGAAACGTTCCCCTTTCAAATTACTATGTGGTTTCAGTCTCTTGAGGAGCCTCTGACTACTACATGCATGAAAAGTAAAATAAGAATTCAATCTAAGGGTCAAGTTGTAATAATACAAGTAACTAATACTAAATGTGCTCATGCCCAGACCTAAGAACAAAGCAAGTGCTGTACCTAAGGATGAAGGTATCAACAAAATGTTTCATGGACTTTGGGTTAGATCTCTAAAGATAGATGAAATTTTTCACGTAGAGAAGAACAGGAATAACCTTCTTGGAATGCCTTTAACAAAGGAATTCTCCTTATAATGTTAGGGAATCAACAAGTGGGAACAGAGGGTGAATGTAGGTACTGGCAAAGTGAATGTAGAGGATTAATTGGGCTAGAAATATATGGTGGGATCAGTTACAAAGAATCTTTCAAAGTGATGTCAAGGATTTTGCACATATAACATAGATACTGATGAGCTAAACAGATTTTCACCAAAGAATGTGTTTCCTTTATAAATCCAGTTTTATGTTAATTACTTTATCTCAGGAGCCCTGACATATAATCTGCTTCTGCATGCTTCTTAAACAAAATCATATGCTCACATCTTTAAAAGTATGTATATATTAAGCCATTATAGTGAATTACTATAAGGAGAAGTCTGAGAAGTCTACATGGATATAAATATGTATTCAAAACCAGAGCAACATCTGAAAGCATTTGTCAAAGATAAAAGGCACTAACAGCATTATTTGTATTGAAAATATTAAAATTTTGCATCCTGCTAAAAATACAGAAATGATGGGTGTTATGAACTGAATAATTGTGTCCCCCCAAATTCATATATTGAAATCTATAGTTTGATTTTATTTGGAGTTGTGGCCTTTGGGAGGTAGTTAGGTCATGAAATAGAACCCTCATGAATGGAATTAGCGACCTTTAAAGAAGAGTCCAGAGAGCTAGCTTGCTCTTTCGCTGCCATGTGAGAATACAAGGATAAGTCGGTTGTTCGCAACCAGGAAGAGGGCTCTTACTAGAACCCAACAGTTTTGGCACCTTGATCTCAGACTTCTAGCCTCCAGAATTGTTAGAAATAAATGTCTGTTGTTTAAAGCCACCCAGTCAATGGTTATTTGTTATGGCAGCCAGAATTAACTAAAACAGTGGAGGGCCAGAAGATGTATTTTTATCTAATTTCCTTTCAAGTCCATATTGTTATCATGTTATAGTTTAATAACTGCAGGGCAGAAAGTTTTGACATTCAAGAAAGAGAGCAATGGAAAGCTGAAGGTATATAAACATATCTTAAAAAGCCAAAGAAAAAAAATGTACCTTAATCAATATCTAGAGGAACAGAGTTTAGCCCTGGACATTATCAAAGTTATAAAATAACATAAAATAGATATTCCATGGGGGTTTAGATAATGAATTATTTTTCCATTTTGTTAAGCTTTGACCAAGGCTGAACTGTCAGACACCTGTCAAGCAGAAGGGACCTTCAAACACCTTCAAGAACTAGCAAATTAAGTATATGTCAATGACTTGTTGGACTGAATGGGAATGTCAAACATGCTAGAATTACAGACATTTCTGTATCAAGTTGCAAGATTATTTATAAAGAGTTGTGTATCTGCACAGTACAAATCAAGTTTTCATTCATCTGATGCTAATGATCTTATCATTACCATGTATAATGCCTCTTGGATAAGAAAACAAAAATCAACATATAAAGTTGACTCATTAAAAGAGAGGTGTCATGCTAAACTGATAATTGGTATTGAAATTTCTATTAAAAATCATGTGGCAGTGCTGTAATTAAAATTGACATGACTTTGTACTTCTCTGCTTATGGCTTCATCTTTTTGTTTATTCTAATTTTTAAATCTGAATACCTTTCCATTTGCACAGACAGTTTCTACCACCAAACTACTCTCTTCCTATGGAAAGAATTTTTTTTGTTAAATCTGTCGTACTGTTTTTGATTTATCTGATTGGCACATCATTTTCACAGCTCCAGAATGTTTTCATAATCTATATTACATGGATAAATCAAACTGACTTATTTTTAGGTGTCTAAACTGACATGTATTTCACTCACTGATAATGAGCAACCGCTTCCTTTTTCTTTTTGAGAAAATGCTGAACTCATATTTTAAAGATATATTCATTTGAAAATCAGCCTGCATAATAAGCTATTGTTAGAATAATTTTCATTAAAGTTCACATGGAGATTGTACAGATGTTCATAGGTGGAAGCTTACTGGATATCTTATTTTTAATATATAGAATATTCTAGGTAGCAGCAAATAATTGGAATTTACTTATATATACAGCATTTACTTATATAGAGAGAGCCTATTTTTAGGATATGAAAATTTGGCAGATGGTCATTATCAGTGTTGCCTCTAAGATAACTGTGATAGTCTCTAATTATAGATAAGAACATCTTTAAAAATGCACCTATCCAAGAAGTACTTCACTAGTTTAAATTGTTTGCTTAACTCTTCATAGCTTTCAAAATTTTATTGGACATTTGTGCAATGATATTAGCATTGGTAGATATCTGTTCTATTTAAATGTAATTGTTTTTTACTGTCAACAGTTTATATCTTACTCATAATAAAATGATATTATAAAATTTAATTACTCTAATTGGTATAGTCAGAAAAAATTATATAGGTCAGATTTCTTGACTCATTCTCCTGCTATGTCAGTATAATCCTGGAACTCTAGAGAAAATCAGGAAACTGAGTCAATTTTTTAAAGAAATACTTAAACATTTAGCATTATTTAAGTAAATTTGAGGGTTAATGATTCTATATAAATTTCAGTTTATCTTAGTGTATTAGCAGACAGTTATACAAATGATCTTTCCCTACATCATGCCTAAATGCATGCAAAGCATATGAAAGAAAAAAAAGAATGCTAGTGAAAGCTATTTTACTGATAATAATGGACATTTTAAGAGTAAAGAAAATTTGATTATGAAATGTGCAGAATCACAGAATCGTCCTTTTATAATACATATATATTGAAGTCAGAAGAGGAATAAGATAAACATATTTGTTTTCTTTATTATTTGAAAGAAAATTTACTGAAGAAATCTACATTTCTAGTTAAAAAGTGACTTTTTGAAGTTGTATCATGGTTTTCAGGGACAGTTGAATATTGAAAAAAAGATAGATACCTTAGATGAAGTTACTTTAGATTATGTACCTTAATTTTTCCTAGATATTGTATCAGATGAACTCAAAAGTCTATCCTGCTCAAAAAAAAAAAAACTTATGACACTATTTAAATATAGAATTTCAGCCTGAAATGTAAACTGTTAGTATTTTACTTCCATCTATTTTTCTTAAAAATTCATGAGAATTCATAAGGCTATCTATGAATCAGATTTATAGATAACTTTGTGTACCTACAATTGCCTCATGAATTTCATAATTTATGGAGTACCAATAACACTGCCAATGTGAAAAATGATTAAAAAGATCATTTGTAGATTGATAATTTTTTCTTTTATTCTTAAAATGTTCTGTGATTCATGAAAATAAAAATATCTAGCTTTAGTTAGTTTAAAAAAAAAAACAAAAACGAGGACTCATTAAAGGATAGCTTCCCTCAAATTTGCAAAAGAGTACATCCTAAAAACTCTAATTCAGTCAAATTAGACAAGTATAATATGATTACTTAATAATCTTCAATTATTAATAATCTTACTTATTTTCAAAAAATTTTAAGCTCTTTCAGAGACATGTGGCATTCAAATTTCTATTGTTAAAGAATAAATATCAGACTTGATATGAAATATATTAAGTAATCATTCACAATTATAGAAAACATGAAGTTGCACTAAATTTGATTAAAGTTATATTTAAATCTAATTAAAATCATGTTTAACATTAAAGAATTATCAACAGAACTCTAATGAAATCAGATGAAATATGTGTGTATATTCAAAAATGAAAAACGAACAGAACCAACATTTTTGAATACCCACTGTGTCAGTTCAGGAATTTAGAGGCATTATAGACTTTACACTTCACCACACCTGGTGATATAAATATTATACATTTACAACATAAATTACCATTTGTAGATGCAAGAATAAGGCAGAAGGAAAAATAAATAAGATATGATAGGTAATACCTACAACTACAACCTAATGTAACTATAATAATACAGTGGACAAAACAAATAGCAGGGGCTGGGGTAAAGGAAGGAGGGTACAAAAATATCAATAAAGAAATGTTTCTTCTCATATTTCATTTTCAAGTGTAAGACAAAATGGCAACGTACAAACACAAAGAAAAAAATACATTGTTTTGGTGTACTTGGTTTTACTGCTCTTAAGCTTTGTTTAAGGTTGTTTTGTGGGCTAAAGTGAAATTTTCCTATTAGTCCTTCACTAACGGCAAAAGATTATCTGCAGAAAAACCATTAGTTTTGTTTCATCACACTACTAGAAAAAGACTTGCTTCTTTTGAATTGATATTTTTCTAGTAAAAATAAAAATTGATGCATGATTAATGTAGACAATCTGAAAAAATGATGAAGTTTGAATAAGAAAATAAAAACTACTCATAATTCCTTCATCCTAATATCCACTATTATTTCCATTTTTACTAGCTATATTTCTTTCCCGAGGCTTTCATTATATCTATATCTGTATCAGACAGTCTATACCCATGACACATATATGTGCCATTTTGACTGTAGATTATTTTCTAATAAATACTACAAAGCATTAATAGTTTTTAAAATTTTTAACTTATTCTATCATAAACCTGATTCTATTCTACTACATATTCTTTGAAAAAAATAAATATGGATATATAACATTCCCAGGCATAGATAAGCCCTAATTTATTTAATCATTCTCTAGTTTTTCATATTTTTATTTCTCTAATTTTTAATTACTAGGTCTGTGATGAGTATATTTATACATTAATATCTGTACACATCCAATTTAGTAAAGATATAAACAAACAATTGGCCAATGTGGGATAAAGAAAGAGATTATTCATGCAATTCCTCAAACTGGGGCTGGATGGGCATTTATCATGAACATTGCAAAAGAGGGTGCTGTAATTTATTTATTTATTTATTTGTTTGTTAGTTAATTATGAATATTCATGAAGTACAAAGCTGACCATCACCACTCGTGCCCAAGATGTAATGAACAGATCCACACTGGAGGCATGTCCACTACCACAAATTGCGATTATACCCCGTGTCCCCAACCCAGTTAATCCCTACCCTCCTTCTCCATCCCCTTTTCCCCCACTCCACTTTGTATCCCTAGGCGTGCTCTTTCCTTCTGCAAGTCCAACACACCACTGTGGTCTTTCTTTCCTTCCTTCTTTCTCTCTTAGCTCCCACTTATGAGTGAGTACATACGGTATTTTTCCCTCTGTGCTTTGCTTATTTCACTCAACATAAATTTCTCCAAGCTCATCCATGTTGCTGCAAATGGCAGAACTTCATTCTTTTTTATGGCAGAGTAGTATTCCATGATGTATATATAGCACAGTTTTCTTATCCAATCTTTCTTTGATGCACATTTAGGTCGGCTCCATATCTTGGCTATTGTAAATAGAGCTGTGATGAACATGCAGTGCAAGTATCCCTTTGACTTGATGATTTCCATTCCTTTGGCTATAAACCCAGAAGTGGGATTTCTGGATCATATGGAGGGTCTATCTTTAGATGTTTGAGTAACCTCCAAACTGTTTCCCGAAGTGGTTGCACTAATTAACAGTTCCACCAAAAGTGTAGGAGAGTTCCCTTCTCTCCACATCCTCGCCAACATTTCTTATTCTCCATCTTTTTGATATTAGCAAGTCTAACTGGGGTGAGGTGGTATCTCAATGTGGCTTTAATTTGCATTTCCCTGATGATTCGTGATGTTGAGCATTTTTTCATGTACCTGTTGGCCATTTGTATGTCTTCCTTTGAAAAATGTTTATTCAGGATGCTGTAATTTAGACTAGAAGGCCATTTGGGGGTCTATTTCAAATCTAAGAATCTGGAATTCTTCAAAATAAATAACAGAGCTAATCAACTTCTTTAGAGAAATAGCTCCTCCCCCAAATAAATGCAAATTCAATATTATATTTCACAAATTACTGAATGCATTATATGACTATGCTTTAAACTGATATTTGGATTAAAGAGGATGTGAACAAATTTTATTCCATATTCATCTATAGTAAATTTATGGTATAGTTAGTTGACAATAGTCACCTCAGAAATATTTATGCAGGACTAATTTATTGCTGATTAACTTTACACTCTTAAAGTCCAATTAAAATGTATTTTAATTTGTATATTGGTTCAAAGTATTAGCCATGGAAACCAAGACTTCTTAATTTTATTTACTAATTAATTCTATCTCTCAAAATATTCATCCTAAAGGGTGTAGATGAGAAAATATTGATGCAATGTAATGTTTCCTAGGAGACAATTTAGAAATATACTGTACTAATATTTTGGCAGAGTGTGCGTTCTTGCTCAAATGATGAAGCCATTTCTGCAACTATACTACACAGGATATATTTACAAAATATTGCTGAAATTAAGGATAATTCATTTTTACACTCTACTTGATTTGTAAATTTATTCAATAAAATTAAATTAAATTAAAAAAATAAAAAATAAAATGCTCTCAACTAAGATATCCTCTCAGTGATTCACTTTTTATTTCATCTATTCTGTAATAAAATATTGCCCCCAATTTTTTTATTCTACCCAGCTGAGAATATCAGTTTCTGGCTGTTGGGCAATGTGGTAGTAAAACAATAAAACCAATTTCACAATCACTTGAGAAATTTTGCCTCTGTTAGCATGTGTGCACTTTGCTGGGTGAAAGTAGATACAGATTTCATGTTCCATGACTTCAAAACAATAGTGTGTATAATGTAGACATGAGATTGAATCCAATATTTCACATACTTCCAGTATATTAATCCTTCAATTCAGTTCTGCAGGTCACCGCCCTGTTTATAAACTTAAGCTCCATGAAAACAGCGCAATAAAGAAATGATGAGTTTTATCTTTTTTCGACTTTAAAGTTTCTTTTAGAATGAAATTAGCCTTTTGCAATTAAATCACTTCCTTTCCTTAAATTGCCCCCCTGAAGATGTTCATTCCTATTCTAAAATCATTCTGTTAAAATGTTTGTAAACAGTGTTGTCTGTGCTGATGTTACAGACAAATAACAAATTCTGGTTTGGCTTTACACCTTATTGGTACAAATAAAATATTTGATATTTTTATTGGTTTCCTGTTGATTCTGTAACAAATCACCTACATTTTTTGGTTCATGGCCTCTTCCTCCTTCTTCAAAGGCAGCAGTGTAGAACCTTCAAATTTCTCTCCTGCTCTGACACTTTTGTCTTCTTCTTATAAGGACCCTTGTAATTACATTATGACCACCCAGATAGTCTGGAAAAATCACCCCATTTCAAGATCCTTAATTTAATTATATCTGCAAAGTCTTTTTTGCATGTGAGGTAACATGCTCATAGGTTTCAGAGATTAGGATGTGGATGCATTGGGGGGACATTATTCTGCCTACCACAATACTTCATATAGTTCATTTTAAGCTGTTGTGCACATAGTAGCACAGAGACACACATACACATGCTCATCTGCATACAATTGTAAGCATTTAGATAAAAGTATAAGGCACAAAAACTATCTCTAAAATAGAACTCGAAGTGTTACACTGATATATTGCCAAGCTGATTCTTCTTCCTGTCTTAATATTTCTACAAAAAATCTTATCAATGTCCTCTCATTTACAAATTTACGTTTTTTTTTTTTGCATATGTAGTCATTAATTATCCAATGTCTCATGACCATCTCTTTTGCAAGTGCTTTTTTTCTTTCATATTACAGCTTTTATTAAGTGTATAAAATCCTCACATATTATTCATTTGAGAAATATTCCAGTTACAACTGCTTGTCTTCTCTGCTTATTTATTTTTTTTCCTTTTCTTGCTGAAACAATGATACTTATTTTGATAGTATTCATAGATTTCTGCATATCACATTTAAAATATTCATCACTGGAAGAAAATATACTAAAAATATGAAAATGGCTACCAATTTTAATCACCATATATATTGCCTAAATAGTTCTTTCCCTTATGAGTCCTGTGAAAATAAACAAATGGTACACTTCATCTGTATACAGAATATACAGATAATCCAGAAAATGATTAGATAAACACCTATGGTAGGCCAAACTTAAAATGATCAATTTAAGTTCTACAGGGTCAAAAGAAATGAAAGCAAACCTGATCTTGAATATTTAAGGCAATTACATCTATTGAGATATGATCATATAACCTGAAATTGGGAACTAACTTATAACAGCAAGAGAAAAACGATAATTGGTATTCCAGACAATTGACACATTGCTTTGAAATTCCCTCTTCCATCCAAACTGCATTCGTTTATGTCCCATGCAACATGTGTCACAGCTATTTTCATCCCTGGACATTGCTCATGTCATTTTGGTCTTTCCTGAAATGACTTTACCTTTACTCTCTGCTTATCTATGACTTCCTCCATTTGAGTTAATCATTTAAAATACCAGATAACTGAATTTTTACAGACCAAGAGAACTTTAGATGCACTAAATTCAGAATTTCCCAAACTGTGCCATCAAAATACATGTTATTAGTAGGTATAACATTAAAAAAATAATAATGCTAATCAAGTAGATTTGTAAAAACTACTCTAAATGAAATAAGTGTTTCTGCTACATAAATTCTCAGATCCAATGCTAATGTGCACTGAGAATTCCCAAGAGAAGGATGTTGTATTTCCCAAATATATTGGACCACATTTCTCTTTTTCTAGTAATTCCTATTAATGTAAAAAGAGCAGCTTTGGTGTCAAGAGCAACAGAAATGTCAAATTATTCTATTCCTATTATTTAGTTTTTAAAATTTTTACATAAATAAGGCAGTTGATGAGAAGAGAGATAAAGAGGCTTACAAAAATCTCACAGCAATTTGATAAAAGAGGAATGATGACAGTTTTACAAAGCTGTTCTCCAGGACTTATCAGCTGTGTAAACATAAGCAAATTTCTTAACCTCTCTGTTTCTCAGTTTCATCATGTGGAAAATGGAGATAATAACAGTATCCACCTCATAGACTTGTTTTGAAGGTAAATTAGTTAATATATGCAAAGCTTAGAGTAACTTTGGCACATAATAAAATTACAGGAAATGCTAGCTAGTATAAGCATTAATAATTGAATTTAAGTAAGAGCAAATAACCTAATAAAGATGAACAATGTAAATTATTATTTCCATCAGTTTTTCATCTTAAATGCTAACTGCTGACATAGTAACAATAAAGTCAAGCTTGTTATTAAATTAAGTTATTAACTTTAATCTCCAGCCTGTTTACAAAGCAGATTTCAACTAGGAGGACACTTATGAATACACTGCTAGTAGTTTACTTCCCACTTGCAGTTGCATTTGTAAACTCACAAAGCAATCTTGGTAAATTCATTAAGTTACATGATGCTTGCTACTTTTGAGTTCTCAGTTTCCCAATTCTTATTTAGTTATGTCTACAGAATACAGAATTAAAGCAGTCTTACAGGAAATACTAATCAAGGAATTTCTTCTTCTTCTTTTTTTTTTTTTTTTTTGTGACCAGTAAGGGGATCGTAACCCTTGGCTTGGTGTCGTCCGCACCACGCTCAGCCAGTGAGCCCACCGGCCATCCCTAAATAGGATCTGAACCTGCGGCCTTGGCGCTCCCAGCGCCACACTCTCCCGAGTGAGCCTCGGGGCCGGCCCCTAATCAAGTAATTTCTAACTCAAAACAAAAACAGCTTATTAACATTCATATCCTAAATTTTGCTATTATTGTTTGAGTAGGTACCCATATGCAAAATTATCTAATAATTTAACTATTTTCTTTCTATTTTATAACCAAACTAGACCACAATATCCTCTGCAGTACTTTTTTTCTTCTAATATATGATATAAATAATGCAGCATTCAGCTCTTAAATTGTTGGTATTAGTATCTGTTATAATTTTAATCTTTAAAACTAGAACTATTTTGTGCTTATGCAAGAATTATAAATGTTTATCTTCAAACCAAAGCCATTCTGAAAAATGTTATATGAAGTATAATAATTAGAATATTTTGCCATGATTTATTAACTTTAATAGCACAATGAAATTATCTGTCTACAACAAACTAATTTAAGCCAAGTATTATCAGTTGAATTGTGTCTGCCAAAAATTTATGTTGAAGTCTTAACCCTTCATACTGAGGAATGTGAACTTATTTGGAATTAGGGTCGTGGAGATGTTGTTATCAAGTTAAAATTAAGTTGTTAGGGTAGGCCATAAGTCAATGTGACTGGTGTCCATGCAAGAAAAATTTGGGTACAGATACACACAAAGAGAACACCATGTGAAGAGACAGACACAGGAGGAAGTCACCCATGTGAAAACAGAGGCGGAGATTGGAATGATGCTGCCACAAGCCAAGAAATGCCTGGGACTACCATAAGCTGGACGAGGCAGAGAAGGATTTATCCCTAGAGGCTTTGGAAGGTGTGTGGCCCTGCTGACACCTTGATTTGGGACTTCTTGCCTCCCAAAGTATGAGAGAATAAAGTTTCATTGCTTGAAGCCAACCTGTTTGTGGAACTTTGTTACAGCATCCCTCAGAAATAAACACACCAAGCCTATATTGTTGAAAGAAATCAAATGCAATCAAAGTAATTTTTTTCATACATGAGGTCTCCCTGAACAACAACAGACAAACATATGTGAATAGGTTCCAAATGGAAGTGAAAAAAAAAATGCTCTGAGAACCCTTTCACTGAATTTAACATGGCATTGTTATAGAAGAATGGTCACTATGAGAGGGGTAAGGGCTGGTGGGAAAGGTATCTGAAGTTCTGGAAATACAAATTTTAATATCATATGGGTTATCTACTACTAGGAATGGTATCCACTATTAGGAAAAAATAAAACAAAAGAAACATCAAAATAATGGATATTCTTCCCCATCTTTGTTATATTTACCACTAAATCTATATTTGTTATTAGATCTTTATTTACATATGTGTGAAAACTCAGAGACATCATAACAAAACATGCATCATATCTAACAGGTTCTCCTGGAAAATGCCTGATTTACACCATATTATTGTGGTCACAAAGGGATGCTGAGTTCTCCAAAATGGTAATCTCACTATGAAAATGAAAATAGAATGCCACCTTTGGTTAACAGCCACCAATTCTTTCTGTTTCTTCTCCCTCAAATTTTTAAGAGGAAAATATTATTATATTAGGAGGAAGTCAGCACAAAAGATTCAGAGCATCCCTCAAGGCAGAAAAACATAAAGTCTCTCAAAAAGATCCTGATATTACTTAGACAACAAATACTACCTCCAAAATAGTCAGCCAGCAATCAATAGTTCTATCCTACCTCTCAGATGTGTGAGGCAGCCTTGGGTTTTCTCAAATGATCTTTGTAAGATCTGCTTGGGTTTTACATAAGGTTTTGTATATTAATAATTCATAAATATGCAGCTGTGATGGACAATTTTAGGTATCAACTTGACTAGATTAAGGAACATAGAAACCTGAGGAAGTGTTATTTTGGGGTGTGTTTATGAGGGTGTTTCCAAGAAAGATCAGCATGTGAGCCTGAATGGACCGGGTAGGAAAGATCCACTCTCAATATGGGTGGGCACCATCCAATCTGCTGGGGGCCCAGAGAAAATAAAAACGGAGGAAAAGTTGAATATGTCTGTTTGCTGGAGCTGGGACACACTCTGCTCTGCTGTCTGTGGACATCAGAACTCCAGACCCTTCAGTCTTTGGGTTCTAGGACTTACACCACTGGCACCCCTGGCTCTCAGATCTTTGGCCTTGGACTGAGAATCACACCATCAACTTCTGGGGTTCTGAGGCCTTCAGACATGGACCAAGCCAAGCTACTGGTATCCCGTTTGCAGACGACCCATCACAGGACTCCTCGGTCCTCCTAATCACGTGAGGCGATTCCCCTAATAAATCCTCTGTCATATTTTTATGTACATATCCTATTGGTTCTGTCTCTCTGGAGAACCTGACTAATACAACTGCAATAATACCATTCCTAAGGGTTCAGACCTATTCTAAGGCCCTATTCCTAACCCTTTCCCACTGGAATGAAGGGGCCTCAGAGCGACAGAGTCAGCAGTAGGGCAATGAACCTACCAGAAGATGGGGAATTGTAGAAGACACTCTGTTTTCTTTATTTGTCCACATGCATCACGTCTTGCTACCTCTGCTTGTCCTGTTGGTAGAAAGCACTATAGTTTTTTCTTTGTCATCAAATATGTGTATGAGAATTATTTACTACAGGATTACATGGCCATATTCTGATCCTCTGTCTCTGCTAACTGTGGTCTGCTGTTGGGACCTGGAGCAAATTTGTGATACAACTGAGACAAAGGTTTCCAGAAGAGAAGGTAGGAACAGGGACTACTAGGAATGAATACTATGACAAGGCTTGTCCCTCCAGCAATGCCCAAGTTGAAGACCTTCAGTCTCATGGGTGCCAAGAGTAGGGGCCAGAATACTAGATATATAACTTAGATGAATACCCTTAGCCCATGGGCGATTTCTCCCCTACTCCACTTTTATAACACCAGAGAGGAATTACGTGGTGGCTGAAGCTGTTCCTCCACATCTCAACCTAGAGAAACCAGAATACCACTCAGCTTCCCCTTCTTCCATTTTTCATCACAGAGGTTCCTGACAGCTTGGGAGTCTGCTCACTGTGCTCACTCCAACTCTATTTTCTCTTGACTTATAATCCACCAAGAGAGCCCAATGGCTTGGGCTAAAAGAAGAATCCTATTATCTACAGTGTACCAGTCAAGATCCAAACAAGAATCCAGTGGTTCAAGTTTAATGAAGACACCACTCATCAAAGTGAGGGCAGAATGCAGGGAAAACGACAGAGCACAGTGCAGTACCCCAAGGCATGGTTACCTCCTAGGCCTGAATGATAGAGGGGAGAGAACAGTCCCTGGAATCCAGGAAGAGAGAGCTGTATATAGGGGGTCTCAAGATAGGTGCTATAATCTTCAGCCAGAAGAATAAGTGACCCCACAGGGATTAAATTAAGAAAAGAAATAACCTGACTTCATGCTCATTCCTTGGCCAAAATCTTCAGGAAGACAAAGGGCAAAATGCCACTGATGTAGAATATGTAATACAGCTTCCCAGTGCACAAAGTAGGGAGAAAAAAGATGCAGGCAATATTCATTTGGGAAAGTGGAAGTTATTCAGCATACTAGCTAAGATATCACTTGCATGTAAGGGTAAGGCAGCCTTTTTTTTGACAATCAATGAATATATAAATACACCACTCCTATCCCCTATTTAAGATAATGAATGCAGTCCTGTTTCCACCACACAAAAATTAGATAAGGATGATAAATACATGAAGAGTAGTGAGCGATAAGTCTTATATAATCTCTAGTTAAATACAAATTGATGAGAACGTGATTGAGATCCATAACATAAATATTAAGTAAGACTTTGTAAAACATAGCAAAATACTTTAAAAGTTTCAAGGAAGACTTAATAGCTTGAAGGTGTATTTCAAAACTATTTAACAAAACTAAGAAGCAGGAGAAGAAAGAAAGGCAGTCAGGTTAAGGCATCCAATTCTTTTTTTCTGTGTAGGATGAGCACTTCATGCACCTTATTCTTGGCTGGGACGCAGTTTCATGCAGGGCTATGCAGACAGAATGGCGCACAGGAGGGCTGGCAGCAGGCACAGGAAAGGGGAGGGAAACCCCAGGCTGGGAATTGTCCTTCACTGGGATGCTGGGACAGTGCTGATGAGCAGACATAAAGTCAGGGATCCCTGGGTACGGCGAAGTGGAAACCAGGAACTCAGGTCCCTGAATTCAAGTTTGGCCAAAGGATCCTCAAGGTGAGGTGAATGGGTAGAGGTTTGTCCAGGGCATTTGCCCCCCTCCTTCCCCTGAAATCATCCCTTAGGTACATTCAGTTCCTTGATGAGGGAAGATGAGGGAAGCAGGCATTTCAAACATCTTGGTGAGGGACACAGTCAATTTTTCATTTTGATGTATAAGTACAGAAATATAGATTTAAATATAACTGTCAGAATCAACAATGCAAGCCCAGAATCAACAAATGTGAGCAAAAGAAAAAGCAAATAAATCTTTATAAACAAAGTATGATAAAAGGAATTGAAAGGACAAGTGGACACCAGTTGACGATCCACCAGAGAGAGCTCGTTTATTAGGCAGCACACACACATATATGTAGGGCTTTAAGGGAAAGCTGATTGGTTTAAAATACAATCCCCATTTAGCATACCGCATGGGGCTTGCAGGGGAGCTGATTGGTGTGCGATTCGCGCTGGCAGGAAGGAGAATGCAGAAGAGAAGGGCAACCAGCGCCATGATGGGGTGCGGTCGAGAAGGGCTTATGTGATCCGGGTGTGATCCCTTGGGGCATTTGGGTTCTTACAGGAATTGTAAGAGAAAACATATTATTTTTCAATAAATACAAATGTTCCATGAAACCCTATTAAAAAAATAAACTCAAATTGGTTCCAATGTCAAAATCCAGTCATTTTTTTTACTTATAAAATGACAACTAAACAAAATGCAAAAGATAGAATGGAATAGAAAGATGGTGATGATATCAGGCTGCCATAAAAAAAATTTTTAAAAAGTGTGAAAATAGTAGAAGGGGGAAATTAATGTTAGATAAGTTGGTATATAAGCCCAGAGTCAATAAAAACAAAATAAGACATAGTTTGTAATAATGAAAAATATCATTATAAAAGATTAAATAGTCATTATTACTGATGTGCATGAAACAAGTGATGAAATAAATAAGATGAAAATTCCCAGAGATAGGAGACATTGGTACAGCCATAATCATTCCCTGAATATATTTCATTTTTTTTAATAAAAAGTAGGATAATATCACTTTAATAATAATTAACAATTTCTCTCAATTGCCATTTCTGTATCATTAACTCATAGAATCTTACTGCTTTTGTGATCATTGAACATTTAGAAAAACAATTGAGGAGTTTCAAGATGGCGGCGGCTGCGGCGGCTGGCGCGGAGTAGCTGAGGTGGAAAAGGTGGCCACTGGGCCTCAGGCAGCCGGGAAACTTGTGGACCTTTCTCTGGCCATCTCTTAAGGGAGGACTGCTGCTGCTGGCCAGTCGTGGGGGCTCAACGCCACTTTGCCCCCGGCAGGAGAGGCTGCCTCATTTACAGGCAACAGCTTTGAAGTGTGGAGCAGGAAAAGAACTGATTCTTAGCTGCAAAAGTGAGTCTTGAAACAGGGAACACGGCGCCAGGGCTGCTGTGGATGCAGCCAGGATCCCGGAGGCTGGGGCCGCACTGAAGGCGGCCAGCTGCCCTATCCAGGATTCGAGGTTTCAGGCCGGCATTAAAGAAGACTCCTGGGAGCGCCCGAGCGGCGCCGCGACTGAACAGCCCGAGGTGGCAGCGCCGAGAACACGGAAGGCAACAAACCAGAGACAGCGAGCGCCCGACCTGGCACAGCACTGTGAGTGATCCCTGGCAAAGCTCTGTTCGGGGGGTGGATGCCCACGAGGCTCCCCGCCTGCACCACCAGGCCACTCACTGCCCCGGTGCTGCCTCCATTTTCCCTGGTGCGGGCAGCTCCGCCCTGCTCGGCCATCACTGAGCCCATTTGCTTGGCCTGGCGCGGGGCTTTCCGACCCTGCGGGCCGACCTCCTCTCCCACTCCCTCCACGGTTCTCTGGCAGGGCTGGGGGTGTGGGGCGTCCCGACCAGTTTTGGGAGGGCTAGGAAGTACGGGCGGGCCGACTGTCACTCCACCACACCCTGGACTCCGGCCCCGGTAAACTTCCTGTTACTGGGAGGCAGATACCATCTCTGCGACCACCAGTTTGGAAAAAAGCCTAACGAATTTCTGGTTGGGAATAGTGTGGTAGGAGAGTTCCCAGGTCTGCTTGAACCTGCCGGAGAGCAGGCTGCAGGCGGGCACTAGACTCGGTTTATACCGGGGGGATACAAAGGTGAACAAGACCCGAGAAAGATCTACACAGTGCTACAAAGGCACCCAGAGAGACTGGTCGTCTGTGCCTAGCAGAAACCTGGTAGACTTCCTGGGCGAGGCGGTGCTGAGCAGGGTCTTGAAGGCCCAGCTGATAGACGAGGGGTGCAGAAGACACGCCCCAACCCAGCACAGTGTGCACAGAGGGGGGAGACGTGCGGCCAGGGAGGCGGAGACTCGACAGAAACCACACACCCGGTGGGGTCGCCACTGCACGATCTAACAGCCTGGGCCAGAGCACACTGAACGGGGAGAAGTCCTGTACAGAAAGTGAAAGCTCAACAGAGATCACACACCCTGTGGTACGTGATCCACCAGCCCAGCAGAGTAAAAGCTGACCAGAAAGGTGGCTCCCCGGAGAAGCCCAAGACCCGAGGCAACCACACACACAAGACACTAGAGGCCAACTGAGCAGTCACGGCGGGAGCCATACCAAATTGGCAACCACAGCAACATCCTAGTTAGTCATTAGTCTTAAACCGGTGGACTGTGAAACCCCCTGCCACAATGAATAAACACCAAAAAAAAGACACCAGAAATACAAAAAATCAAGAAAGTACACCACCAAAAGTTAATAAATCGCATACTCTAGATCCTATAGAACAAGAAGCCCTTGAAATAACTGATAAGGAATTTCGAGTGATAATTCTAAGGAAACTGAATGAGATACAAGAAAACTCAGCTAGACATCATGATGAAATGAGGAAAAGTATACAGGATCTGAAAGAGGAAATATACAAGGAAATCAATGTCCTGAAAAAAAATGTAGCAGAACTTGCTGAACTGAAGAAGTTATTCAGCGAAATAAAAAACACAACGGAGAGTTTAACCAGCAGGCTTGTCGAAGTTGAAGAGAGAACCTCTGAACTTGAAGATGGGCTGTTTGAAATAACACAAGCAGACAAAAAGAAAGAAAAAAGAATCAAGGACATGGAAGAAAATCTGAGAGAGATATCAGACAACCTCAAGCGCTCAAATATCCGAGTCATGGGTATTCCAGAAGGGGAGGAAAATGGAGATTCCATTGAAAACATATTCAACAAAATAGTGGCAGAAAACTTCCCAGGTATAGGAAAAATCACAGATCTTCAGATCCAGGAAGCTCAACGATCTCCAAACGTATTCAACCCAAAAAGGCCTTCTCCAAGACATGTCATAGTCAAATTGGCAAAACTCAGAGACAAAGAGAGAATCTTAAAAGCTGCAAGAGAGAAGCGTCAAATCACCTATAAGGGAGCCCCAATCAGGTTAACATCAGACTTTTCATCACAAACCCTAAAAGCTAGAAAGGAATGGGATGATATTTTCAAAATACTAAAAGACAAAGATTGCCAGCCAAGAATACTCTACCCTGCAAGGCTTTCCTTCCGAAATGAGGGGCAAATAGTATATTTCTCAGACAAACAAAAACTGCGGGAGTTCACTACCACAAGACCACCCTTACAAGAAATCCTCAAGGGAGTACTGGGTTTGGTTCCTGAAAAATAACTACCACTGCCATAAAAACCTAAGAAAAATCTAAACCCGCTAGTACAATAAAAATGGCATTCATGAAGAGAAAACAAGCTAACAAAAACACTATCTACAACCTAAGGAACCAACAAACAAAGAAACCAAACAGTAAATCAGAAAGCAAGGAACAAAAGACACCTAAGACAACCAAACAACCAATAAAATGCTAAGAATAAATCAACACCTTTCAATAACAACTCTTAATGTTAAAGGCTTAAATTCCCCAATTAAAAGACACAGACTGGCTGATTGGATCAAAAAGCAGGACCCAACTATATGCTGCCTACAAGAGACCCACCTCACCCATAAAGATTCACACAGACTAAGAGTAAAAGGATGGAAAAAGATTTACCATGCAAACAGAAAAGAAAAACGAGCTGGAGTGGCTATTCTTATATCTGACAAAATAGACTTTAAACTAAAAACCATAAAAAGAGACAATGAGGGACACTACTTAATGATAAAAGGACTGATCCACCAAGAAGACATAACAATCATAAATATGTACGCACCCAATGTTGGAGCAGCCAGATTTATAAAACAAACTCTATTAGACCTAAAGAAGGAAATAGACACTAATACCATAATAGCAGGGGACCTGAACACTCCACTGTCAATATTAGACAGATCATCTAGGCAAAGAATCAGTAGAGAAACACAAGATCTAAACAAGACTCTAGACCAATTGGAATTGGCAGATATCTACAGAACATTCCACCCAACAACCTCAGAATATTCATTCTTCTCATCAGCACATGGATCATTCTCCAAGATAGATCACATATTAGGTCACAAATCAAGTCTCAATAAATTCAAAAAAATTGGAATTATCCCATGTATCTTCTCAGACCACAATGGATTAAAACTAGAAATTAATAACAAACAAAACTCTGGAAACTATACAAACACATGGAAATTAAACAGCATTCTACTTAATGACATATGGGTCCAAGAAGAAATCAAGCAGGAAATCAAAAAGTTTATTGAAACTAATGAAAACAATGATACATCATACCAAAACCTGTGGGATACTGCAAAAGCAGTATTGAGGGGAAAATTTATTGCATTAAATGCTCACTTCAGAAGAATGGAAAGATGGCAAGTGAACAACCTAACACTTCACCTTAAAGAACTAGAAAAACAAGAACAATCCAATCCTAAAGTTAGCAGACGGAAAGAAATCATTAAGATCAGAGCAGAACTGAATGAAATTGAAAACCAAAAAACAATTCAAAAGATCAACGAATCAAAAAGTTGGTTTTTTGAAAAGATAAATAAAATTGACAAACCATTAGCATGGCTAACAAAAAAAAGAAGAGAGAAGACTCAAATAACAAAAATTAGAAATGAAAAAGGCGATATTACAACTGATTCATCTGAAATACAAGGAATCATTCGAGACTACTATAAACAACTATACGCCAACAAATTTGAAAATCTGGAGGAAATGGATAAATTTCTGGACACACACAAGCTCCCAAAACTGAACCGTGAAGACGTAGAAAATTTGAACAGACCAATAACAATAAAGGAGATTGAAGCTGTTATCAGAAGGCTCCCAACAAAGAAAAGCCCAGGACCAGATGGATTCACAGCAGAATTTTACCAAACATTCAAAGAGGAATTGACACCGATTCTTTACAAACTATTCCAAAAGATTGAAACGGACGCAAATCTCCCAAACTCATTCTATGAAGCAAACATCATCCTGATACCAAAACCAGGTAAAGATATAACCAAAAAAGAAAACTACAGGCCGATATCCTTGATGAATATAGATGCAAAAATCCTCACTAAAATACTAGCAAACAGAATACAGCAACACATACGAAAAATTATTCATCACGATCAAGTGGGATTCATCCCAGGGATGCAAGGTTGGTTCAACATACGCAAATCAATAAATGTGATACACCATATTAATAAACTCAAACACAAGGACCATATGATCATCTCTATAGATGCTGAAAAAGCATTTGATAAAGTTCAGCACTCATTCATGACAAAGACCCTCTATAAGTTAGGTATAGAGGGAAAGTATCTCAACATAATTAAAGCCATATATGCCAAACCCACTGCCAATATCATCCTGAATGGGGAAAAGCTGAAAGCTTTTCCTTTAAGAACAGGCACTAGACAAGGATGCCCACTCTCACCACTCCTATTCAACATAGTGTTGGAAGTACTAGCCAGAGCAATCAGAGAAGAGAAGGAAATAAAGGGCATCCAGATTGGAAAAGATGAAGTCAAACTGTCCCTGTTTGCAGATGACATGATCCTATATATTGAACAGCCTAAAACCTCTACAAAAAAACTGTTGGAATTGATAAATGATTTCAGCACAGTAGCAGGATACAAAATCAACACACAAAAATCAGTAGCATTTCTTTTCTCCAATAGTGAACATGCAGAAGGAGAAATCAAGAAAGCCTGCCCATTTACAATAGCCACCAAAAAAATAAAATACTTAGGAATTGAGTTAACCAAGGAGGTGAAAAATCTCTATAATGAGAACTACAAACCACTGCTGAGAGAAATTAGAGAGGATACAAGAAGATGGAAAGATATCCCATGCTCTTGGATTGGAAGAATCAACATAGTGAAAATGTCCATACTACCCAAAGTGATATACAAATTCAATGCAATCCCCATCAAAATTCCAAAGACATTTTTCTCAGAAATGGAAAAAACTATTCAGACATTTATATGGAACAATAAAAGACCACGAATAGCCAAAGCAATGCTCAGCAAAAAAAATAAAGCTGGAGGCATAACACTACCTGACTTTAAGCTATACTACAAAGCTATAATAACCAAAACAGTATGGTACTGGCATAAAAACAGACACACTGACCAATGGAATAGAATAGAGAATCCAGAAATCAACCCTCACACTTACTGCCATCTGATCTTTGACAAAGGCACCAAGCCTATTCACTGGGAAAGGGACTGCCTCTTCAGCAAGTGGTGCTGGGATAACTGGATATCGTTATGCAGGAGAATGAAACTAGATCCATACCTCTCACCATATACTAAAATCAACTCAAAATGGATTAAGGATTTAAATATACACCCTGAGACAATAAAACTTCTTAAAGAAAACATAGGGGAAACACTTCAGGAAATAGGACTGGGCACAGACTTCATGAATACGACCCCAAAAGCACGGGCAACCAAAGGAAAAATAAACAAATGGGATTATATCAAACTAAAAAGCTTCTGCACAGCAAAAGAAACAATTAAAAGAGTTAAAAGACAACCAACAGAGTGGGAGAAAATATTTGCAAAATATACATCTGACAAAGGATTAATATCCAGAATATATAAGGAACTCAAACAACTTTACAAGAAGAAAACAAGCAACCCAATTAAAAAATGGGCAAAAGAGCTAAGTAGGCATTTCTCTAAGGAAGATATCCAAATGGCCAACAGACATATGAAAAAATGCTCAACATCACTCAGCATCCGGGAAATGCAAATCAAAACCACATTGAGATACCATCTAACCCCAGTTAGGATGGCTAAAATCCAAAAGACTATGAACGATAAATGCTGGCGAGGCTGCGGAGAAAAAGGAACTCTCATACATTGTTGGTGGGACTGCAAAATGGTGCAGCCTCTATGGAAAATGGTATGGAGGTTCCTTAAACAATTGCAAATAGATCTACCATACGACCCAGCCATCCCACTGTTGGGAATATACCCAGAGGAATGGAAATCATCAAGTCGAAGGTATACCTGTTCCCCAATGTTCATCGCAGCACTCTTTACAATAGCCAAGAGTTGGAACCAGCCCAAATGCCCATCATCAGATGAGTGGATACGGAAAATGTGGTACATCTACACAATGGAATACTACTCAGCTATAAAAACGAATGAAATACTGCCATTTGCAACAACATGGATGGACCTCGAGAGAACTATATTAAGTGAAACAAGTCAGGCACAGAAAGAGAAATACCACATGTTCTCACTTATTGGTGGGAGCTAAAAATTAATATATAAATTCACACACACACATACACACACACACACACAAACCAGGGGGGGGGGGAAGAAGATATAACAACCACAATTATTTGAAGTTGATACAACAAACAAACAGAAAGGACATGGTTGGGGGGGAGGGGGGGAGGGAGAAGGGAGGGAGGTTTTGGTGATGGGGAGCATTAATCAGCTACAATGTATATCGACAAAATAAAATTAAAAAAAAAAAAAAAAAAAAAAAAAAAAAAAAAAAAAAAGATTGGTTGGAGAAAAAAAAAAAAAAAAAAAAAAAAATAGAAAAACAATTGAATATCTGGTGACACAGACACATTAAGCAATTCCAAACTTACTTTATTTCATTTATATTCTTTGATGATGCAATGAGATAAGAAATAATTAAAAAGCCTCCTGCAAATTAATAATATACTTCTAAATTATCAATAAGTCATGCAGGATAACAAAATGGAAATTACTAAGATAGAAAAGTGAACAACAAAAAAATCTATCAAAATCAATGACATATGGTCAAAATTATGCTGAGTCATTTCACAGCTGATTTCTAACTAACCTAAGGAGCAGGTAAGGCCCATAATTGTCAAAGTGTTTTAGAATATAAAAAAAAAGATGAAAAGCATCCTAAATTATTTTACAAAGCTAACAAAACCATAATAACAACATTAAATAAAATAGAAAAACTATATAGATTGATGTCACACATAAGTATAGATGAAAAATTCTAAATAAAATGCTACAAATAATTTCAGCAGTACACTAAAATGATATATCACATAGATTTAAGGCACTAATGCAAGGGTAGTTCAATATTAGGAATTCCCTTAATATGATTTATTACCTCAACAAGTTAAAGATAAAAATGTATAATTATATAAATATATTTTGAGTATACATTTGATAAAATTCAGCAGCTATTCAAAATTTTGATAAGCTCTAAGTAAAAAAAAAAAAAGAAAAAAGTAATAAAATTTTTTACATATGATTTTTTTAAAAGCCTACACAAAACTCATGTTAAGTTCCAAAATACTGTACTAAAAGTGCTGCCAATAAAATCATGACCAAAATAGGAATGCTAGATCTTGATTATATAAGACTGGGAAATTTTATAAAACCCAACAACTCAATAAAATAAGCTGCATAAGTGCTGAAAAAGAGGAAATAAAAATTAACTTTTATTTTTCAGATGACATGATTTTGTTTCTCTAACATCCAAATGACTCAACCAAAACAAACATATGTATTTGTATGTATGTATGTGTATATATGTGTGTGTATGTATGATATATATTTATCACATTTTTATGAATGTAGTGTCTGTGCATGTGTGTGCATATCTATATATGTAGTGTATATATGTTTCATTATTATATGCACTAGAAATGAAAATCAGAATTAAATCTCATTCACGTTGATGGCAATACTCAAAATATCAGAGCAGGGGGATTTAAGATTATGCAAATACCAATGCACCAAAAGTGGTGTTTAATTATTCCAAAGAAAATATTAGTGAGTTTATATGTTTGTGCTTCTGTTTGTGCGTACGTGTGTGTGGTTGGATTAAAATATATTGTTTTGATGTTTACTTTGAATAAAAGAATATCATTGCATTCTCTTGCAACAATGATGATTATGATATACCCCAGAGAGAGTAACAATTTAATGTACAAAGCACAACTAGCCAAGGGTCAAGGTTGGGGCAAGGGAGGGATGAATAGGCAGAGCAAAGAGGATTTTTGGGGCATAGAAACAATTCTGTATGATACTACAATGGTGGATGCATGCCATACCTTTATCAAAAACTCAATGTACAACACCAAGAGTTAACCCTAATGTAAAACATGGACTTGGGTGATAATGATGTGTCACCCAAGGTTCACCAAATGTAACATAGGTGAATATAGGTTCATCAAATGTAACAAATGTGTCACTCTGTGCAGGACGTTGATAGTGGGAAAGGCTGTGAGTGTGTGGGAGGGCTGGGGTATATAGGAAGGAATTCTCTGTGCTTTCTGTTCAGTTTTGCTATGAACCTAAAACTGCTCTAAAAAATAGTCTACTTAAAAGAAAACAAAAAACCACAACAGGGGACAGATGAGTAAAACAGAAACTGTGATAAAAAACATTAATTTAATCAACAGCATTAAGTTAATAAAAAATATTTATACTACAGAATATCATTCAGTATTAAAAAGGACGAGGTGATATTTCATAGAATACCTGTGTGGGCACTGACACCAGAGACAGATTCCCCTGGACTGAAACTTGTTCTGCCACCTACTATCTGTGTGGCATAGGGATAGATACCTAATTTCCTGGCCTCAGTTTCCTGATCTATAAAATTAAGAAAACAAAAAAATCCACCTTTTGGAGTTATCTGTGTTATAAGAGTTAATATATGTAGCACCAGAACATCAGAAAAGTGCTCGGCATCTATTTAAGCACTATATAAAGATTTAACAAATAAATATTCTCATGTAAAGATGGCCAAGGTACATAGCTTAAGTGAAGACATCAATTTGAAGAACTGAATAATACATGTTGTAAAAGGAAACAAAGAAATCTATATGCTAAAATATAGGTTTAAAACATTTATGTGCAATTTTTAAAGTAGGAAAATGTACACTCCAAATTGTAAATAATGATTTTATCGGGAGGGAGCGGATTTCAAGAATTCAAGAGAGAAACATAAAGAGGTTTTGCTCAGAGATTATTGTACAAATCATCTACTTGCATAAAGAAATAACAACATTTCATCCATATGTTAATATGCAATAAACTTAGCAAAATATTATGAACATATGTTAAACTTTTAAGACAGGATGCATTACACACACCAGAAGTTATCCACAAGATGAATGATTGACAAAGGGATGATTTTTTGGGATGTATTTCTAACACCTGAGCGAGGCTGTGTGTTTTGTGCATTTCTCAGGGGGTCTTCTCATGTGACTGGCATGGCGTAGCATTGCTTAAAGATACAATGTTGCATGCAATAAGTACAAATTTCTTCCTCTGTAGGTAATATATAAGAAGAAAAATGCTTACTTTTTCCCCCTTCTTTGTAATGATAAATACTGAGCCAGCTGCTATGCTAGATATTTTATATGCATTATGTACTTTAACCAACGCAACAAGCCCTTAAGGTAGAATGTGGTTATCACTATGTTTCCAAATGAGAAAACCAAAGCTAAGAGAGTTTAAGTAATTGACCAAGGTTGTGGCTAATAAAAAATGGGACCAGTATTCAGATCTAAATCATTTTTCTGTATTTTAAGACTTTAACCCAAGACGTTAACTAATATGCTATTATATGGGAAATATTAGGGAAACACATTTGTTTCTAAATATGGCCAAGAGTGACCTAAGCATCATTCCTCAGTCCTGACAGCCCAACTTACTAGAACCAGCTAAGCTGGTTTCATGTCTCTGAATTCTTTTGCTCCCCTTTTACATACTGAAGAAGATGGTCTTCCCATTACACGTTGTAGTTTGTTTTTGAATGCCTACAAGTATCAAAAGTGATTATGGTGCCAATGCTAAACAGCTGAAAACAGCAGTAATAAAAAAAAAAAAACAAAACTTTGTTGTTATTTTAAACCATATGTACGTGACTATGGTTAACCTCTCCCTCTGACAGGCCCCATATTGATGTATGTGCTACTTTATTTCCTATTTGCTTACACTATTATTCTAGCATATTGTGTAAATCTACAACATTGATTCCTTGCTCAATATTTTTATTTCTCATCCCACAACTACCTCCTTTGATTCACTGAGTGTTATCTATGTTTCTTTCTCTTTCTTTCCTTCTTTCTCTCTCTTTCCTTCCTTCCTTCCTTCCTTCCTTCCTTCCTTCCTTCCTTCCTTCCTTCCTTCCTTACTTCCTTCCTTTTCTTAACTTGTTTTATATTATTTTTGTTGTTGTCCTTTGGTATGCCATCTTCCTAGTTAGTGCAAATTTAAATTTTTTAAATCCAGTTTTAGGGGGAAAAAAACCCCAGTATTTCTCAGATACCCTTAACTGACTGGTTTAGTTAAATCATGTAATATTATTTTTCTTTATTAATACATACATGGGGTAATGAGAAAATGATCCTTATTGTTATGGGCTGAATTGTGAACGCTGAAATTTCACACGTGAAACCCTAACTAACTTCCAGTATCTCAGAATGTGACTGTATTTGGAGATAGGGCCTTTAAAGACGGGATTAAGTTTAAATGATGCCAACTGTTAGAGTAGGCTCTAGTCCAGAATGACTGGTGTCCTTATAAGAAGAGGAAATTTGGACACACAGAAGAAAGACCATGTGAGGACACAGCAAGAAGAGGCCTCAGAAGAATTCAAAACTGCCCGTACCTTGATCTTGGATGTCTAACTTCCAGAACTGTGAGATAAATTTCTTTTGTTTAAGCCACCAGAGTGTGGTATTTTGTTATGGCAACCATAGCAAACAAATATACTTACATTACTTTAAAAATAAAAATTTTAACTTATCTCTTTCAATTCATGGTCCTGCAAGTGACCTACAAAGTGCATGCTCCTCACTGACTTGGTAACTCTATATCCTAGTTGTACACCAAGCACAAAAAAGAACAAAGCCTTGTTTGCAGTCCTGTATCTACTGAGTGGGAATAGAAATTCCACATCAAGGTTTCTTAAGAGGTTCCTCAGAGTGTTTCTTCTGAGCAATGAAAATTTTAAGAGGGAAAGAGATATAAAAGCTAAGCAGTCTCTCAAAGTGAAAGTCTGTCTTTCTTGAAAATCATCTCTAATGTTTTCTTAAGGTGCATACATATGCAACTTAATCCCATATTCTTGGCAGTGGTGCCTTTAATTTGTACATATTCATGATGATAATACTGGGAAGACATCACAAGGGGAAATTCTGACTGACTTTAATACCAACAACATTCAACTGTAGAGCCATATTTAGTGATGTTGACATGTTTGCCCTGTCATTTTTTTTCAGTACTTCTTGATATAAGCTTATTTGATTTAAACATTAATAGCTCATCAGGCATAACTGTTGCTGCATAAAATAAAGTACAGCAATTAGATATTAGGCAGGGTCTTATAAAATATGATTTATTTTCACATATATGTGATGATATGTCTGAAATAAGAATACCCAAGTTGAAATATCTACTCCCTAAAACATAGGAGGTAGTGTTTCAAATAAGTGGTACTTAAGCAAAATAACAACGATAAAAATAAACACTTTTTATAAGAAACATTTTTAACATTTCCTAGTTAAATCTCTTCTTTGGCCCAGGACATTAAAAGGCTAAATTCAAGAAAGCAGGCTGCCTTCTCTATCAAAATAACTATTGGAAAAAAAAAAAAAAAAAAAAAAGCAAGAGGAAGTCCGTCCGTTAAGTGTTGCACTCTTGACCGAAATTGCTATATATACATTCAATTTTTCCGCCGTACATACTTTGGAACTTAAATGTAGGTGGTTAGTGTAATTTCACATTTATACATTTGGATATGTTAGAATATAAGAATATGGATGACTCTATTTCTCCTTTTTATACGCTTCCTTTTTTCTCCTGTACTCACCAGGTTACTTCTAGGACACCTATTTAACCTTGAGGCTAAAGTGTTTTCACTGGGAATGTCTGGTAGTTTTGAGAGTCAGCTAGGCTCATTGTTTATCAGTGAGGATAAAAACTTAAATTCATTAAATGATGTTAAGTGAGAAACCATGACACGTATATAAGTTAGCAGGCAATTTGCCCAGGGAAGAGATTCTTCCTTTGGTGTTCTGCTATCCAATCCCAATCTTTCCTTTCATGAATTAATTAAACCTGAAGAGTGATAGGCTGTTTGTAAATTTGTAAGCAGAAGAGTGATCAGTGTTCAGTTGCAATATGGTTTGCATGCTTCATATTTATAGAAACATTTTCCAGGTACTTGCAAGAACTTAACCCCCTATTATTCCTTCTTTCCCTTCTTACTAGACCCCAGTTTTCCAAACAATGGCTACTGAACTGCAACCCCAGTCTGGCTGCCCCTACATCCTGATTTGTGTCTAACAAAAGGAAAGCCTCCCCTACCTTCTCAGACTTCGTTGAGTAACCAAGTGAACTTCAATTTACTTGTCTCATTCTGCCTTATGCAATCTTTAAATTCCTTGCTCTCCTTAGAACACTTATTTCAAAGCTGGTCTCCCTTTCTTTGCAACATTTTCATCAAGGCTCGTGCTCATCGCTTTTGTATGTTTTCTGCTCTTTCATGTATCAGACTTCCACCATAGGAAAGTCTCAAAGGATGGAGGAAGTAAGTGAGTGATACTCCGAAGTGACCAAGAAATAATAGAAATCCAACTTTAAGCTCAAACACTGCCACAACACACATTCCACTAATACAGACTGTTTACATTAATAATTCTAATAAAAATAAATGGTATCACAAATTCAAAGTAAATGATGCTGAGTCATCAACGGCATTCACACCTCAACTGTGGATTATTTTCATCAGTAAGCCATTTCATCAGAATACTTAAGGAAGAAAGACTTCACTTGGAATGAAAAGTTAGGCAAAAAATAAACATTTTAGACAAAAATAATCAAAATCAAACAAGACACAATGGTAAAATGTGAAAGTGATAAGCAATGTAGCGCAGGTTGCAAAGGTGGAAAGCATCCAAGACTTGAAATCAAGAAAATCACCTCAGTGCTCAGCTCTGCCACTGACCTGGTTTGTGACCTGTTGCACAAATGAGCACAGAAATGCTTTTCTCCTCAGTAGATTAAGAAAGCTTGATGACTATAATTATAACCCAAATTTTAACTTTATGATTCTGGACTATATAAGAATGGGGGCAAGGGACAAGGAAGTAGGAAAATAAAAGGAGAACAAAAAATAAATAAAAAGAGTGAGAGAGATTTACAAACAAGTTATTTATGTCCAGGAGTTTTAAGCAAGTGCAAGTGACAATAAAAATGAAAGTTGTGGACTGCTGATGCTTGAATTAAACATTTCTGGATATTGGGCTGACCCCATGGCGCACTGGGGAGAGTGTGGTGCTGGGAGCGCAGGCGCTCCCGCCGCGGGTTTGGATCCTATATAGGGATGGCCCGGGCACTCACTGGCTGAGCACGGTGCGGCCGGTCACAAAAAAGACAAAAATAAATAAATAAATAAAAGTAAAAAAAAAAAAAATTTCAGGATACCTTTTTTCGGTATTACAGACCACAGATTAGTATTACGTGTACCCAATTAACTTAGTGTTCCCACCCAAAACAAATTCAAATTTAACAACTTTATCAACTTCATTATGCAGTGGCAGGAGAAGAAACAGTAGACATGTGAACTGGTTATATTTCTCTATGCTTTACAATTCTGTAGTATCACAAACACGCACCAAAATTTTCAATTACATTTTGACCACATCCTGTTAAAATATACCTCAAAAGACAAAACGGACTCTCTGTGGCTATAGGAGACATTCAAATTGTTAAACAGAATTGAAGGACCGCAGCAGGGTGGAAGAGGCAGACACATATCGCTCAGCTTGTGAATATCTGTTGCTGTGTTACTGACTGTTAGGAAGTTTTTCCTTCTTGTAACTAAGCACAGGCAACTCTCAGAAGTTAAGGCCAAATCAGCTATAGCTGGGAGTTTTACACTGACCTTGGGGACATCCACCTGGTGCCAGTCATTGACCCCCTCCTTCTCATTCTTGTGGGCCCTTATGGCTCGAATTAAACAGAAAACAGACTCCATGGACATTCTTCTCCCTCCTCTCCTGATCACAGAGGCCGTATCAAAATCAGCCGTGGCCAGTCTATGGAGTCTGCTGAGTAACACATCTTTGAGCTTTATGATTACCTATGTGTTCACTCACTGAACATGCGTGAGGCTTCCCACAAAAATATTCATTACATTCCTCTAAGCTCACTGAATGTGAGTGTAGAACTGATCCCAGGAGGCGTAAATACCAGTATTCCCTCCTCTCTCAGCTGAGGGCATATCTTTGAGGGGTCTCCCCAACCTGTCAATTGTTTTCTTTCCTGGAATACAGAGTCTCCCCTTTTCTCTCTTGCAGATACAGTGGTCCTTTCAGTTAACAATCTCCAAGAACTGGCCATATGTGTCTACAGATCAGTGCCAAGGATTTCCTCCCACCCACCTCTCAAAAAAAAAAAAAAAAAATTACGTTATTCAGTTTGGGGGTAAAAAAAGAAAAGAAGTGCTTTTTCTTCCTCTTTCCTGCTAGTGAAATCCTTTCCTGGCTCCAAGGGACGAGGAAGTAAAGTTACACTCTGAACTGTACGAGGACAACAGCGCCTCACCCAAGATGTGAGAGTGATAGTGATGGGAAAATAGGAAGAGGCAAGGGCTACTACAGTGTCCTTTCCTAACAGCTGTGATCACCACATAACCCTATGGGTGATTTTAATAGCATGCTACAGGTTCACCAGAATCCTCATGTAACTGGTATTTGATACTGGACAGCAAGCAATTAAACAATAATGTGTTCAGGGAAGAGCTTAATGCTACACAGTAAATGCATAGTGCTGAGAAAATGCAGGAGTCTATTTTCAGCTCAGAATCCAACTAGAAAGATGCTCTTGGTCACCAAGTGTCTTGGACAGCCTCCATGTCATGGCCACAGCTTACAGAGGACAAAACAGTTGGCAGAAATTACTGGTGTTGGAAACAAGACAGCCTGGAGTTTATTTGGCCATATCCATATAGATTCATATTTCTCATTACAGCCCTTCCTCAACAAATGCTGCATAAAGTCCCATAGTAGAGAACCTCTTCAATTACTGTTAAATTTTGATATATGGCTCAGATGAGTTCTACCTATTTGAGTCAGCATTGTGATATCTAGTGTGAGCAAAACCATGAAACTAACACTGCCTAATCAAAGGGTTATTTCTGTCTCAGCGTACTACATGTTATACCTGGAAATTTTTCATACAGTTCTCTCAATGCAGTGATGGTTTTGTCATGATCATGAAATAATAAACACTATATCACTAGTTTAATATTAATTTTTCCCTTGTATTTTGTTCATGTTATTTTCATGCCCTTTGGAAACAGATTATTCCATTTTCTACAGCACTCCAACAGGTTAGGAAAGCATATCTGCGAGTTAATACTCTATAATTCTTTATTTAAAGCATAGAATTTAATAGCATGTGAAATTTAGCTGACAGTCTTAAGTAAAATTAATCATAAAAATTGTACTTGACATTTATTTTTATGTGCAGACTGTGTATTCAAATGTTACACACTGATTATCTTTTTATATTATCACATCGGCCCTATGAGGAAGGTATTCCTATTTCTCTTATTTTGTAGGTAAGAAAATTGAGAATTTGACAACTTAAGTAACTTGTTAAGATGACACTGGTGGAAGGTGTTAGGGCCAAATCTGAACCCCTTGAGACAGACTTCACAGCTCGTAAACTTTTCACTAACTGTAGAAGAAAAAGTCCGTTGTCTTTCTAAGTTTTGGTACTATTACTAACAGTTTAGAATATGATTTTTTGCCTGATGATAATCGTAGCCCATATTTACTGAGTACCACCATTATATTAAGCATTTTCAATGTAGTAACACATTTAGTTCTCACAAGAAGCATGTAAGATAAGTATTATTATTTTCCCTATTTGACAAATAAGTTTATTAAAACATAAAGACTAAAAGAAACTCGTCAAAAGTAACATAAGTCTTAAGTAGTGGAAATAGGATTCAAACCCAGGCAGTCTGGTTTCTGTGTCCCTGTGCTTACACTCCACTATAATGCCTCTAAGTTTAGGGGGAAAAAAGTGACAAATTCCCATCTGTATTCATCTGTTTTCTGTTGCTTATAATGCAATACCTGAAACTGGATAATGTATAAATAAAAAGAATTTATTTCTTACACTTTTGGAGGCTAGGATGTCCAAGGTCCAGGGGATGTATCTGGTGAGGGCCTTCGTGGTGGTGACCCTCCACAGCAATGCAGGGTGTCACATGGCGAGAATGGCAAGTGCTCACTTGACCTCCTTGTAAAGCCACGAGTGCCACTCCCATGACAACCCATTAAACTATTAACCCATTACTCCGCAAACATATTAATCCACTCAGAAGGGCACAGTTGTCATAATCCAATCACCTCTTAAAATTCTCACTTTTCAACACTTTCATAGTCTGACTTCCCACCCGCCTAACACTGTTACAATGGTGATCAAGCTTCAATGAGTTTTGGGGGGACACTGAATCCATGGCACCATCTAAAATCTTTACAAAAGACAAATAAATTATTGATGACATAGGACTTAGGAAAAGTAGAATTCTTTTAAAAACTATTTTCTAATGATGAAAAGAATTAAATATATTAACAATATTAGCTGCCATTTATTGAGAAATGTGAGATGCATAAAAGAAATAAGGCTTAGGAAAGAGTTTTTAAAAATTACCTAAGTTTACAGAGCTAATATTTAGAGGTGATGAAATTCAAATCTAAGACTATATATATGTACACATATATATATACACCATATACCATATATATTCAAATTCATATGTTATTTGCTATATAGGCATTTTCTATCCATTTATACCATATGCTTAAGTAAATTAATAACAAAATGTATCAAATCATTCCATTATATAAGTTACCTAATCAGTAACCCATATTTTCTGTTTTCCCTGTAAAATCTTGTATCCTCATTTCAAAATGAAATCCTTAGATATTATTGACATTAGATACCTAATCTATTTACCTCTACCCAGAAATCTTATTTAATATTGTGTTTAATTAAATTATATTTTATTTTAAATATAACTAAATATTATATTTATCCCAAGTGACAACTATAATCAAGATCTGCTACAAAGATTGGGCAAAACCCATGTAGAATGGTGCCTGGAAGAGGCCACCTCCTATTCAAATGTGTTAGATATTATTACAGGACTAAAGTGGTGATACCCTATATTAATGTAAGTTATACCAAGAAGCAAGGGTTGCAAAGTACAGGGAGGTAGGTGAGGCCTGTGTTCTTGAACTGCAACAGGTGAGGAAATAGCACAGTCAGTGGACTTTATACCCAACTGAAAGGGTGCTCTACTCTCAATAAAAGTTGTATCCCATTGTGTCCGGAGCAGAGGAGACCTAAGCTTTAGACAAAAAGTGATCGTGATGTAATTTTGACCTTAAAACTAAAATAAGTTCTGAGAACATGCAAAATAAAATCTTTCAGTCTAAATACTTCTGTTCTCACTGTAACTCTTAGTATGTTTATTAGAAGATACACTAGACTTGAAATAAGATAATTTCTGGGATTAATTCTTAGCTTTAACACTCATTAGCTGTGTAATCTTGGTATAGTCACTCAACTCTCTAAGTCTCAAATTCCTCATCCAAAAAAGGAGATAAAATAGCTGCCAGCGTAATCCACAACTATATTACAAAGATAAAATTGATAATATATGCAAACATTCTTCGTAAAGTATAAAATATCAGTATTTATCATATTATAAGTACACATTATATTTTACTATGTTGGCAACAAGTATATATTTATTTTCTTAGAAAATTTATTTTATTTCCTCTATATTAAACCAAATTGCTGGATAGAGAGATGTGCATTTTATTATTTATTTATTTTAATTGGTTATGAATATTCATAAGATACAATAGATCTTAGCTACCCAAGCTGTGCAAGATGATCAATTAGTGTATATCCTTTAAGCCAATGAACAAAGGAAGATTCTACCTAAAGGATTTGGGGGCCATGCTAAGTCTACATATGCTGTGAATAAAATAAAAATGTAAAATATTGAAGGGTAGCATATTTTTCCAGTTCAAAAACTACTCCCCACCACAAAATTTCATTAGAACCACTTAAATCTCCATATTTCGCTCTTTGTTAGTTTTTCTTTTTGAAAGATAACTTGCCTCTAATACTGGCCTAATGTAAATAGAAAAATGTTTTTGACGATTAAGACGAAGACAAATGATGTGTACTGTATATTTCACCGTTATAACAAAGAGTAAATAGCAGCCTATCATCAAATAGAATTTTGATATTTATATATTGATGCCCTGTCTTCATTGCGTCATGCCCTTTTTGCAAAGGAAGAGGGTCCTCAGTGTTTGAATTTAATCTTATTTATGCCATGCCTTTCTTCCCAGTCATTTAAGGATCCTTAAGTTGCAATAATTGCAGCACACATCTAGGATTTAAAAAGGATATAAAGTTAACATAATATACAGAGTTTATAAAAACCTTGAGTGATAGTTAACTATGTGTGATAAGTAAGAAATCATTGGGACAAAAAGTGTTCAAACCCTCCCATTTTCAAAGAAAATATCATAAATGTATTGGTCAACAAATTCTTCTTGCCTAAAGCTGTCAAACATAAAAAAAGAGGGATTGTAATATTATTTCTTCTCTATATTGAAACTGGGGTCTAGGGTCAAACAATTCCTTAACAGGTGGCTTATGCAGGGAAGGGATATGTTAGATACAGATACTTAGACAAAAGACAAGAAATTTTAAGCAGGGAAAAAATATATACATGAGTTTAAGAGATAGAAATAAGCTCTAGGATGATGAGGAGATTAATCTGGCTTATATAGAGTTGATTTCTTTTTAACTTCTTAGATTCTGTAAGCAGTCACCCCCATATCTTTAAACAGTTTTGCATTTATTTAGTTAAATATCTTAGAATTTGTGTTAATGCACTGCTAGTTCTGCCATCTCTTATGTTACATGTAAATCATATGTTCCAACCTTGTCATTTTCAAAACAAGAAATGCGTCCATGATCAGGTATTGAAATGTCAATTTACAATTTATAGTTTTTAGAAACAGTCCTTTTTAAAAAGCTAAAGTACACAAAAGGTATTCAAAAATCTATGTTAACTACTGTTTCTTGTCTTTTCTTTTACTTTGTGGGTTTGACAGTATTCTTCAAAAAAAAATTCAGCAAAAGAATTATATCAAACATGAAAAAAGAATTTGAAAAGCTCAGACACACACATTCTGAAAATAACAAAACACCAGGAATATCTCTTCTGTGACAAGATTTCTTAAACTGATCAAAGAAATACAGGAAGAATGAAAATCAATTCTTCCAAGGTTGCATTTAAGCATAGTCTATTTTTAAAGGAAGCACTCAAAGCAGAAAATTTTATTTTTGATTAGAATACCGATTTAGAGCTAAAAAGAAATTAATTTCTTCTATTTCTTTTCTCCTCCTCAATACCCCACAAAAGTATCTTGGCAAAAAAAAAAAAATCATAATTCGTATAAAATAACACAAAATCCAATTTAATATTTATTCCTAAAATTACATGTTAGAGTGATTAAGAATTATTGTAAACAGTTAGTACACAGTGTGATATTTCTGCTAGTTGCAGATCTGAGGAATTCCAGGTCATTTTAATAGTATGACTATACCTTATCTACTTGATGGTAATTAATATTACTATTTCATTTTTCCAGATAGCTCCATCTCTTTGTCTGTATGTTAAAGACAATCTGTCTATATTTTAAAGGAGATCTCTATAGTTTAGATTTTGATTGGATATGTATGGGTAGTACTGGGAGGCTTTTATTTTTTAGTTGATTGTCAGTTGTAGAAAAAAAAGAAACATAATGAAAACTGTCTTCAGCTTGGAATTAAAGTGGAAATTAAAAAATTGCCTTTTGGACTCTGACCTTTCCACCTCCTGAAAAGATTGATGATAGAATATTTAATGGTGCTACTGCAGTACTTAATACACATAATTCACTCTCATAGCAAAGCAAATTACTTTTAAACTATCTTTAAAAAGATGACACAGCTCAGATGACCAGATCACAATCTTTACTACCACCCTTGAGGAGAGGAAAATACTTCTCCAGGGGAAAATACTTTCTCATGGATCGTAATTGGCTCCTGGTTTACTATATTCCACTGCATTTGGGTAAATGGTAACTTGAAAAGAAGTCTAGACATAACTTCTAACTGTCCAAACATATAATAACAGAAAGTATTATAAGATGTTAAAAACACTAAGGTAATGATTTTCCTATGCTATTTCAAATAGTTCACATTATTCTACCATTTTATATTTTCTAATGATAAATAAAATATATGTATCAATTCAAAACTGTGTTAACCTCAGAATTTTATATAATATTTGCAAATATTTTCTTCCATTCTGTAGTTTGTCTTTTTGCTCTATTGTTTTCTTTGCTGAGCAGAAGCTTTTTAGTTTGATATAATCCCATTTGTTTAGTTTTTCTTTTGTTGCTTGTGCTTTGGGGCTCTTATTTATAACGCCCTTTGTCCAGTTCTACTTCTTGAAGTGTTTCCCCTATGTTATTTTTAGTAGTTTTATGGTTTTGGGTCTTATACTTAAGTCTTTAATCCATATTGAGCTGATTTTGTTATGGTGAGAGGTACAGGTCTAGTTTCATTCTTCTGCATATAGATAGACAATTTTCCCAGCACCACTTCACAATGTACATTCTTTTCCCCAATGAATGCTCTTGTTATCTGTGTGAAAGTTCAGTTGGCTATAAGTATGTGGGTTGATTTCTGGATGCTCTACCCTGTTCCCTTGGTCTCGGTGTCATTTTTATGCCAGTACCGTGCTGTTTTGGTTACAACAGCTTTGTGGTATAATTTGAAGCCAGGTAGTGTTATGTCTCCAGCTTTAATTATTAAGTTTTTGCTCAGGATTGCTTTGGCTATTTGGGGTCCTTTGTTGCTCCATATGAATGTTAGGATTGTTTTTTCTATTTCTGTGAAGAATGTCATTGGTATTTTCAAGGGGATTGCATGACTCTGTAGATAGCTTTGGGTAGTATGGACACTATACATCTGACAAATAATCCAATTAAAAAAAGAAAAAAGGAGCTGAATAGACATTTTTCAAAGGAAACATACAAATGGTCAACAGTCACATGAAAAAATGCTCAACATCAGTAATCATCAGGGAAATTCAATTCAAAACCACATTGAGATACCATCTCACCCCTGTTAGAATGGCTATTATTAAAAAGACCAAGAATAATAAATGCAGGTGAGTATGTAGAGAAAGGGGAACACTTCAACATTGTTGATGGGACTGTAAAATAATACAGCCATTATGGAAAATAGTATGGAGGTTTCTCAAACAACTACAGATAGAAATACCATATGATCCAGCAATCCCACTTCTGGGTATATACCTAAAGCAATGGAAATCATCATGCCAAAGGGATACCTGCACTCCCATGTTCATTGAAGCTCTATTTACAATAGCCAAAATATCGGACCAACCTAAATGTCCATTGACAGATGACTGGATAAGGAAAATGTGGTATATATACACAATGGAATACTATTCAGCTTTAAAAAAGAATGAAATTCTGCCTTTTGCAGCAACATGGATGAACTTGGGGAAAATTCTGTTAAGTGAAATAACCTAGGAAAAGAAAGAGAAATACCACGTCTTCACTCATAAGTGGGTGCTAAGAAAGAAGGAAAGAAAGAAAGAAGGAAAAAAAGAGAGAGAAGAAGGAAGAAAAGACCACAATAATATGTTGAACTTTCAGAAGGAGAGAACAAGTCTATGGTTGCTGGTGGTGGGGGAGGGATTGGGAAAAGAGTGGGTAAGGGACACAAAGAATAAAATAATGAGTATGCTAGCAATGCTGATTTGATAGTCACTGGTTGTACACAGGTGATGGCAGTCAATGCTGTTTCCCCAAAATATGTATAATCAATTAAGCTTTGATAAAAATAATGAAATAAAAAAAGAGAAGAAAAAAAGAATTTTATGAATATTTAATTTATTAGAATATTTAAGAATAAAAGGATATACTCATAAATTTCATTTGCCTAACTACATGAAATACCACACATACTAAAATATATTAAATTTTAAAATCAGAAAAGATAGTTACCCACATACAAATTTTAAGTCACTCTTAGTGAAGTGACTTATAAAAGGGATGTTTCAAAAGGCCCTAATATTTTAAAGTAATCATACATGGATACACTTTATAAAATATTTAATTGAGTTGGAATTTCATATCAGGTGAAAAATATATATTATAAATTTTTTGAGATTGTAGATTAACATATAATACAGAGCTGAAGTTAATAAAAATGAGCAATATCTTTGAAATATACTGTTATCCAAATCCACAGAAATAAATTGTTTATATGTGACATCAATGTACAAATTTGGTAACATCATAAAACAAAACCACATCATATAAAGTCATTTCCAAGGGTAAAGTTCAGGTAGTTGTTTGTTAATATCAAGGACAGTAAAAAACATTGATTTAGTGAAAAAAAAATGATTTTTTTTCTCTTATTACCAAAACTTTTCAAAATAGAAAGAAAAGGAAACAAAGTTGAAGTTGTAGTTTTTTTTTTTTATTTAACAACATGAAATTAAGTAAATAAATATTTAAAAGAGTGCAAACACCTAAAATAAAACAATGCATTTTATATTCTTCACATTTTAATTAATTCACCTCAATAATTCAGACTTTTACTAATTGGATTTTAACTCTTTAGGTCATTTTCTTCAGATTTTTAAATAATATTTAGTAAGAAAACAATACATCATTTTCTTTTTTCACTTGTTTGTTAGCATTTTGGAATACTTTGACAAACCTAGGCTTACAAAACGGTGAGATTGAATGATTAAAGAGTGCAATTTGCTTAGGTCAAAATAATATTTTCTTAGTAAACCCCCATTCTATAAAAAGCATTTAAAAACCCATTGTACAGTTATTCAGAATTGTGTTTTCACAGCACTTTCTTTGGAACTATCCAAAAATCCAGTTAAAAGATCAGAATTTACTATCAATATATAATTTTATAATCATAACATATCTCAAGCTATTTATACTTTAAAGCAAGTTACTATATTAATTAGTAATATAATTAATTAATAATTCATTAACTAAAAAATTTCACCAATAAGGTGAAAATATAATAATAATAGTAATAAAAAGAAAGACTCATATATCTTTCTTTTCAAAATATTTTGGCTACAACCATCTTAGGAAACAGGTATCATTTTCTATTCCACTGTTGTTAAGTTCCCCTGTGAAATTTCTTTAAGTAGTCCCAACTTCTGTTACACCTTTTGTACTAATCCACATTCTGTTGGAAGATGAAGATCTGAATCTCCACAAAACCACTTCCCCATCCTTGAGCCAATGTTACTTTGGAACCTCCTGGACACCAACTTTCTTCGTCATTTTTCCCTTTTCCCACCCATCATATATCCTGCACACTGTGCTGTCTAGTTTGCAACCATATCTTCCTATCACTGCTAAAGTGTTTCCAGATCTACCTCAAAATCATGCTAATCACTTTAGGCTTGAAAAACCTAGTAATAAGTTCTTTAATAATCTTTAATAAACAATAAATAATCTTTGAGTAAAATTTTTAAGGGATCTCCTAATAGTAACACATATGGATTTCAATAAGGGACTTCATACAGCCTATTTTCAATTATCGGTGGCAATTTTATAGATGGGCTATTTGAAAACAGATGTAAAATTTTAGGTAAACAAACACATGGATAGAAGAGTATTTTCCACAGTCTTGATTGTGGAAAATTACCATTCAAAGCAAAGCCTTTTCAGATTTAAAATTATAATGATAATAATAAGAGTATGAAGACCCTAAAAGAAGATGCATTATCAAAAACTATTATTTCAAAAATAATATTTTAACAAAAATTAGAGTTCCCCAAGTACCAATAAACCTTAATTCTGAAGAAAATTTACTAAGATAAAAACAGTTATACACAAATAATAGTATTACTATAAGTCCTTTGAGGACAGTGACCATGTCTAAATATGATGCACTGTCATATATACAACTGTAAGCTGATGGTAATGAAAAATACAAGTTTTCTGTTTCAATGGACCTTATATTCATTTAATCAACAAACATTTATGAAGCCTTCATTAAAATTTAGATACTGTACTAGGCATTAAGTATACTAAAATTAAAAACAGAAAGGTCCTATCCTTAGAAACAAAATTACAATATGCCATTTGTTTCATAATAGAGAAAATCACACTATACAAGAAATGACTTCTAATATATATTTTAAAATTTTATTATACATACTATAATATACATGCTTACTATATAATGTACATTCTATAACATATATACTATAAATCTACATATCTTAAGTGAACAGATCAATTTTATATATGTCTTTGTAACATATATGAAATTGTAATATGTAAAAACTATACAAAAAAATCAGATCGATATATAGAATACATTTAGCCTCTCAAAGTTTCCCTCCTAATATATTACTGATAAAAGTAGAAGTTATGTTTGAACAAAATTCCAATTGTAAATAGTATAATGTACATGAATATTTGGCTAATATTATAAAAATTCAGGTGTAGAAAGACAATTATGCTTTCAAAAAAATCATAATACAGAAAGATTCTTCAACCATCTCAATTATTTTATAAATAATGTTGTGCTGAAGATTTTAATGTGTATCTCAATCACTTTGAAGATTTCAATCTCTGAAATTTAAAATAATTAAATTTAAAAGCATGGGAAATAACGGTACCAACTTATGTCAGTATTGATTCCAAATATGTAAGTTTGATAACTTCAGTATCAAATATCCATGTATTTGGTAATCCATGTATTTGATAATTCACAAACTAGATTTGTTTAATGGCCATGGTAAAAGATTTTCATACCTGTGGTTTAAGCAAAAGTAAAACAAAACCAAAAACAACGCTTACAAGTAAGTGTACTAGTCATTTGCCAATGTCATAGGAAGAGAATAATTTTTAATGAAATATTTGGATGGATGAATATACCATAATATAGGATCAGAAAGCATAAAAAAGTTTTAATCCCTTTAGCTTTCTATTATCATGCATGAACAGCCTAAGTGAAGGAGAAATACACACAGAATGTTCACCACCTTAAAAAGAGAGGGCTTACTTAGCAGGCCACGGAATGGACATAAACCTTTTCTGTGTTACTTATCTGGAAGAAGCCCATATTCACCTTCATAAAGGACTGAAACCTTAAGGGCTAAGTCCTACAAAAAAAAATCTTCAGTATGAAAAGATCATTGCCACATTCAATACACTGTCTCTTCCTTTCCTCTTCAGTATGAAAAGATCATTGCCACATTCAATACACTGTCTCTTTCTTTCCTCTTCCTTCTGCTTTCAGAATACAATACTAACTTAAGACTTAGTATTGTATTCTTCATAGAACCAAAAGCCATCCAATAAAAATGGAGACTTTGCTATAACTTCTAATCGTCAGACAAGATACCTGTGAAAAAACAATATAATTTGAGAAGGGAATGGGAGATTTCTTTAGCTGTCTTTAACTTGTTACATGTGATAAAGTTTTATACATGATCCACTTAAAACAGTACTTAAGGATATTGAATAAATTACAAATATATATTCTTATTTGAAATATTTAAATTAAGATCCTAAAAACAATGCAAACAAAAACTATAATGATTAATGTTAACTCCAGGAAAGAAATCTAATCAATAGGCCAAATCACACATCAATAACTTTTACCACTATTTCTTCTTTCTATTGATAATCAGTTTCTAAATTAAGTTTCTTAGATTTTGCATCCATGATGAGAAGAATTTATGCATTATATGCTGTGACCTTTGTACAAAATGCTGCCATGTATCTCCCTCAATATTTAGATAAACTTTTTCATTACTAAAATTGATATTTTTTCACTTCTCTTCATTATTTTTCTTGAGGCAAATGCCAAACATTTTCAGGATTACATGACAGAGCTGAGTAATAATAGTATGCAACCAAACATTAAAACACCTTATCATTTTAAATTAGATTTTATTACCATGCTCTCTTATCAAAGGTGAAAACAGATAAAGAGAAGCAAAAATAATAATAAAGCAATAGACAGGCAAGGACTGCTGGCTAACAATTTAATTTGTACTTTCACCTTCTCAGTAACAAAGCTCCACTTTTATTCCAGATGACAATGTTTCCACCACAAGGACTATATCTTCCAGTCTCCCTTCATACTAAGAGTGGCTAATGAGACATAAGTAGACGGTATTAGTGTTGCTTATTGGAAAGCTCATTAAGAGAGGAAAGATATCTGGCACATGCCCTTTTTGCTCTTCTCCCAAAGTTATACCCAGTTCAAAATGAGGATGTAATAGTTGGAGATCCAGGTCATCTTTGACCTTGAGATTGAAGCCATAACTAAGGACTTCAGAGCAGAATATAAGGAACCTGCTTGCTGAAGCTTTTGTGAGTTTAGGATGTGCTTACTTCTAACTTTTTTTTTTTTTAATGTAAGAGAATAAACTGTACTGTGTTTAAGCTCTTACAATTAAATCTATATTATTAACATCTGAATGTTTCCTAATTGATACAGCAAGTAATGAAAAAAATCCAAGGTTCATCAATATCCATTCAAAACATTATTAAAATATAAAGATCAGAAACTTGGCTTCTATCATTTGATAGGGCACCCAAATTTAACCTAATCTGCAACATTGACTTCATTCCTGAAAAGACACTGATTAAAACACACACACTCACACACACTCTTATTATTTAAAAATTATAATAAAAAGTAGAATGTTCTTTTTTAATCCAGCATAAATGTTATTATAGTTCTTCTCAAGCATCTCTAGCAATTAAATATTAGATAATTAATATCTAATATTATCTTAGATTTTACACCTATGATTAAAAAAAATTCAGTGAGTGAACTGAAATGATTTTTAGAAAAATCAATAGGTGCAGTGTATAAGGGCCCTAGTCCGGGTATCATACTTAGGAGCTTTGTAACTAATCGATTCACTGAATCTCTCTGAGAATTAAGCTTTCTTATAAAATAAGGAGTTAGAATAGTGTATTAGTCCATTTCTGTTGTTTATAACAAAATACTACAGAACTGGGTGATTTATAAAGAAAACAAAATTTATTGCTTACAGTTTCTGAGGCTGGGAAGTCCAAAGTCCAGGGAAGACAGCTGATGAAGTCCTTGGTGGTGGCAACAGTGATAGCAGGGTATCACATTGCAAAAACGGTGGAGCAGAGAGAGCAGAGAGTAACTTCATTCACTCTCTTTTTAAAGCCCTCAGAACCATGCCCCTGAACACCATTATTAATCCATCAACTACTACATGGTGCTACAATCTAATCATCTCTTCAAAGTCCCACCTTTCAATTACCACAATAGAATTTTTCACCCTCTTAAAAGTCACAGTAGGGGCTAAAGTTCTAATACATAAAACTCAGGCTTTGGTGAGTTTGAGGGAGACATCAATCCACTACATTCTGCTTCTGGCCCCCAAAACTCATATCTTTTTCACATGTAAATACATTAATTTCATCCCAGAGTGAATGTATTTTTTTTGGTTTCAACTCAAAAGTCCAAACTCCAAAGTCCCATCTGTGAAATCAATACAAGTTGTCTACTTCCAAGATATAATGGTGGCACATATATAGGGTATGTGTTCCCATTCCAAAAGGGAGACATAGGCCAAAAGAAAGGGATAAAGATCCCAAACAAGTCCAAAACCTATCAGGGCAAGCATTAAATCTCAAAGCTGGTGAATCTTGCACCTCGATCCATATTCAATGTCCAACGCATGCATGCTAGTGTGGGGGTTGGGCCTCTAAGTCCTTGGGCAGCTCCACTCTTGTGGCTTTCTGAGACTCAAGTAATGCTTTAGCTCTCACAGGCTGGCACTGCACACTGGTAGCTCTAGAATTCTGGGATCTCCATGGCAGTCCCCACTCATGTTCCAGTTAGGCTTGGCCTTGATGGGGTTTTTCTGCTGCAACTCTGACCCCACATTTCCTCTTAGCATCGCTTTAGTGAAGAATCTATGCAGTGAATCTACCCCTGTGACAGATCTCTTCCTGGGCCCCCAGGCTTTTCCATACATCCTTTGAAATTGGGGTGGAGGCTCCCATGCCTCCACAGCTGCATTCTTTGAGCCTACAGACCTAACACCAAGACATCCAGCTTGTATTTTACAAAGCTATGGGTCCAGCCACAGCTCAGGCCAATTTAGCCATGGCTGGAGTAGCCAAAGCAGCTGGGGTGCTGGTGTGGGGAGCAGCATCCTGAGAAAATCCTGGGCTGTGAGCCTGTGGAGGGTGCCTCAGGCCTGTTCTCCATGACCATTCTGTGTCCCTAGGCCTTTGGGCCTGTGACAGAAGGGTTGGTCCCAGATGCCTCTGCAATGCCTTCAGGGCCTTTCCCCCCTTTCCTTGATAATCCTTTTCTTTTGATCTTCTTAGTACCATTGAATGTTTCTCCTGAAAATGCTCTCTGCTTCTCTTCCACATGGCCAGGCTGCAAATTTTCCAAACCCTTATGCTCTGCTTCCCTTTTAAATTCGGGCTTTTCATCATGCCTTTGCTGCCATAACTGAGCATAGGCTGTTACAAGTAGCCATGCAGCTTCCTGAATGTTTTGCTGCTTAGAAATTTCTTCTACCAAATATTCTGGTTCATAACTCTTAAATTTCATCTTCCACAGTCCTAGGACAAGGACACAATGCAGCCGAGTTTTTTGCCAGTGCATAGCAAGGTTGATCTTTGCCCCCATTTCCAATAAATCCCTTCTTATTTCTATCTGAGTCCTCCTTAGAATGGTCTTTACAGTCCATATTTCCATAAGCATTTTGGTCAACACCATTTAACCAGTCTTTCCAAAATCTGTATTATCCAGGGTTCTTCACAGAGACAGAATCAATAGGATATGTTATAAACATATGATAGGGGGTTTATTAGGGAAGTTAGCTCATGCAATTATGAAGAAAAGTCCCATGATAGGCCATATGCAAACTGGATGCCAGTAGCATAGCTCAGTCCAAGTCTGACAGCCTCAAAAGCAGGGAAGCCAATGGTGTCGTTGGTACCAGTCCTGGAACCCAAAAGCTGAAGAGTCTCAAGCTCTGATGTCCATGGACAAGAAAGAAGAATGTTTCCCAGCTCCAGCTGACAGAGAGAGAGCTTCATCTTCTTTCTCTGTCTTTTTTCTCTCTGGGTTCCCAGCAGATTGGATGGCCCACATTGAGGGTGAGTCTTTCCCACCTAGTCCACTCAAGCTCTCATACTAATCTCTGCTGGAAACACCCTGATGGACACACCTAAAAAGATAGCTTTGCCAGGTTTCTTGGCATTCTTTAATCTAATCAAGCAGACAACTAGAATTAACCTTTGTAAACAGATTCTCTTCACAGCATGAATCAGCATTAAATTTTTATCATACTCTCATGATGTTTTCACATAAAAACCACTACTGAGCACTAGATGGGACATGATCTGTAAATAATTTGTCTTATTACAATTAAGTTTTAAACTCTGTGCTACAACTTTCATATTTGTCAACTAAAATGATAGAGCTCTAATGTTCCATAATTCTATAAAATTATGACTGCCAAATTTGTCAGATGCTACACATACTGACATCAGTATTCCATTAGCTATCTCAGGCATACATTTAGCAAACTAGGATTGAATGAAATTCTTATGTCTTAAACTTGGCAGTTTGTCACAATCACCTGAGACCTTTGTTAAAAATTTGCATTTCTAGGCTCCCTGAACCTACTCAACAAGGATGTAGAGAGAGAACTAGGTATCTCTATTCTTAACAATGGGGCAAAATAATAACTGAGATCTGGAGAGTTAGAAACATACTAGATTAAATCATACAAATTTCTTTGAAAGATACAAGGAATATAAAGTGTTACAATTCATGGAAACATATGGCCCAAAATTTCACAGTTCAATAAATGAAACTGGAAGGCAAATAATTAACATTCAAAGTTCATTGTATAAATTGCAATAGTTGATTTTTTTTAAATACAAAAAAGCAGAGAAGGTGGAAGTGAAGAGCTAGAACTTCTCTTTGAGGTGATGAAAAAGTTTTCATTGAGATGGGAACATGAGCTGAATGTTTTAACTCACCACTGGGATAAGCATGTTGAGGAAAGGGAGAGGTACTGGGGGTGAAATAAGCATGTGGGTCAGTCTCGGACATTTTAGGATGTTTAGCAGCATCCCTGGACTCTACCCACTAGAGGCCAGTGGCACCCCCAGAATTGTGACAATAAAAAATGTCTCTAGACATTTTAAGGGGGGGTGTAATATAGGCCCTCTGTCGTAGTCTTCTAGAGCTGCCATAACAAAATACCACAGACAGGGTGCCTTAAACAACAGAAATATATTTTCTCAAAGTCTGGAGGCTGAAAGTCCAAAATCAAGGTGTTTTCATGTTTGCTTTCTCCTAAGGCCCCTCTCCTTGCTTTCAGGTGGCCATTTTTCACTGTGTCCTCAGATGGTCTTTTCTCTGTGCGCAAGCATCCCTGGTGTCTCTCCCTCTTCTCATAGGGACACTGGCGATAATAGATTAGGTCCCACCCTTATGACATCATTTAGCCTTAATTACTTCTTTAAAGGCCCCATCTCCAAATACAGTCACATTAGTGGTGAGGGCTTCAACATATGAATTGCGGGGGGTGGGGGGCTGAGGAGGAGGGACACATTTCGGTCCATAACTTCCCCTTTGTGAAGTAATGTATTAGGCGGTGAGGCTAGAATGAAAAGCACTATCATATCCTTGAGTATTGTGCTAAGGATTTAATATATCCCTTTGCAACATATAGGGACACTAACAATTTTTAAGCAGATTTGGACTGAATGAGAAAAACCTGGAGGCAGGATGACTGTTATGAGGTTCTCATACCAATACAAATCAAATCATAATGATTATCTGAACTAAGGCAGTAGGAACATAAAGGGGGATAAAAATTAGGTATTTCGTATTTTAAAATTAGTTTCTGGATCAAATGGGCAACTTAAATTAATTGAACACAGTACTGACAAATTTACTGATAAATTCTTAGAACCACAGAACCTTAGAACTAAAAAAGATTTAACACAATTTTACCAACCATCTCCCATGCAAAGTAGGAATCTCTTCTTCAGTATCTCTGATAGAAATTTATCTAGTCTTTACATGAACACTTCCATGGCTAGAAAACTCACTTCCACACTGAGCAATCTACTTAATTTTTTAACCATTACAGGTTGAGCCAAGATTTGACATATTGTGATTATTTTCTTAATTATGTGATGATTTTTTTTCACATACTTCCCCAACCAGTATTTGAGATGACTTCACATCATTTTTTTTCTTGCTGTCTTCCATAATTAAATTCTCAAGTGTTCAGAAAAAAATGTCCTTCTTTCTTATTAAGCATACTGATACATTACCTTCCTTCACATACTCTAGAGTAAGTTTGGCTCTATATTAATTTTAATATCTTCAAATTTTTTTCACATGAAAGCAGTAGAGCCTTTCCCTTTTCATTTACTTCCTATAGAAGTAAAGAGAAAATAGAGTCCCATATGAAAGAGTGGGCCCACCCACACCAGCTAATAGTGTGCAGGGGTGTTCAGGCAACCTGGATCCATGCCCATCTTCCCCACAAGTTCAGAGGCTCACCTGACATAGCAGGCTTGCCCACACCAGTGGAGAGGGTGCAGGGAGAGAGCTGACACTTACTACCTTTCTCACCCAGAACCAAACCTATGACATCCAACCTGACTATTAATATAGAACTTCTGTAGGTAAGAATCTCTACCTTCAAAAACTACTCCAAAAATTGAAAGAAGACACTACACCACCAGATGCCCAGACATCAACAGAGATACAAGAAACATGAAAAAACAAGGAAACACAACACCCCCAAAAGAAGAACAATAATTCTCTAATTCCAAATGACAAACAACAGGAAACCAGTGAAATGCCTGAAGAGGAATCCCAAATGGCAATCTTAAGTAAACTCAACATGATCCAAGAAAAAATAGATAGAGATCAAAATGAAGTAAAAAAAAAAAAAAAAAAACAATTCAGGACATGTATGAGAAATTCAACAGAGATAGAAATCATAAAAAAGAACCAATCAGAAATCCTGGAACAGAAGAATTCATTCAATAAGATAATGAATACAACTGAAAGCTTAAACAACACACTAGAACAAGCCAAAGAAATAATTTCAGAACTAGAAGACAGCCTTCCTGAATTAACCCAGTTAGATAGAAAAAAGAACTTAAAATAATGAAGAAAGCCTACTAGATGTGTCCAACAACCTTAAGCATACAAATGTACATATTATGGGTGTACTGGAAGAGGAAGAGAGAGGAAAAGGCATTGAAAGCTGATTTAAAGAAATAATAGCTGAAAATTTCCCAAGTGTTGGGAGAGATACTGTCTCTCAGATCCAAGAAGCTCAAAGATCCCCAAACAGATCCAACCCAAAAAGAACCTCTCCAAGACATATTATAGTCAAACTGTCAACAGTAAAAGCCAAAAAAAGAATTCTAAAAACAGTAAGAGAAAGCATCAAGTCACCTATAAGGGAATACCCATCAGACTCACAGCAGATTTTTCATCAGAAATCTTACAGGCCAGAGGAGAATGGGATGATACATTCAAAGTACTAAAAGAAAAAAACCCTCTCAGCCAAGAATACTACATCCAGCAAAGCTATTCTTCAGAAATAGAGGAGAAATGGACAAATAAAAACTTCCCCAGACAAATAAAAACTGCAGTAATTCACTACCACAAGACAAGGCCTACAAGAAATCCTCAAGGGAGTCCTACATCTAGAATCAAAAGAGCAATAACTATTACTATGAATGTGCAAGAAAGAATAGAAACCACTAGTAGAGCAGATATACAAATAAGAAAGAGGGAGAAAATGTACCTTATCTCTATAAAAAAAAACACTAAACAGCAAAGACAAACAATAAAAGGTAAAGAGAAAAAAGAAATATAAAACTATAAAAAATTTAATACAAGTGGTAGAAAAAAAGGCAATATAAGTGGGTTAAATTAACCCTGAATATGAGTGGGTTAAATTCCCCTTTTAAAAGATATAGACAGGCTTAATGGATTAAAAATCTAGACCCACTTTATGCTGCTTATGAGAAACTCACTTTACCAATAAAGACACAGATAGACTAATAGTGAAGGGATGGAAAAAGGTATCCCACACAAATGGAAATCAAAATTGAGTAGGAGTCGCCACACTTAGAGAAAATAAACTTCAAACAATAAAACTATAAAAAGAGACAAAGAAAGACATTATATAATGATAAAAGGATTAATGCAGCTAGAAAATATAACAATCATAAATATATATGCACTCAACATCAGAGAACCCAGATACATGAAGCAAATTTTATTGGATCAAAAGGGAAAGATAGATCCCAACACAATAACAGTTGGGGAATTTAACACATCCCTCTCAGCATTGGACAGATCATGTAGACAAAAAATTGGCAGAGAAATACTGGATTCAAACAGCACTTTACAACCAAATGGACTTAATAGACATTTACACTTCATCCAATGACTTCAGAATATACATTCTACTCATCAGCACACAAATTATTTTCCAGGATAGACTACATATTAGGCCTCAAATCAAGTCTCACCAAATGTTTAAAGACTGCAAATATATCAAGTATTTTTTCAGATTACAATGAAATGAAACTAGAAATCAACAACAAACAAATATTGGAAAATATACAAACACATGGAAATTAAACTACACACTCCTGAACTACCAATGATTCAAATAAGAAATAAAACAGGAAACAAAAAAATTCCTTATGCTATATATGACAAACCCACAGCTAACATCATCCTGAATGGGGAAAATTTGAAAGCTTTATCTCTAAGAATAGGAACAAGACAAGGATGCCCCCTCTCACTACTTCTGTTTAACATAGCACTTGAAGTTCTGGACAGAGAAATGATGCAAGAGAAAAGAATAAAGGGCACCCAAATTGGAAAGAGGATGATAAACTGTTCCTGTTTGCAGATGACAAGATCTTATATATAGAAAAACCTAAAGACTTCACCAAAAAACTTCTAGAGCCAATAAACAAATAGGTAAGTTGCAGGATATTAAATCAACATACAAAAGTCAGTAGCATTTCTATACACCAACAATAAACTAGCAGAAAAAAAAATCAAGAAAGCAATCCCATTTACAATAGCTACCAAAGGAAAAAAAAAAATCTAGGAATAAATTTAACCAAGTGGGTAAAAAATCTCTACAATGAGAATTACAAATCACTGCTGAAAGAAACTAAAGAGGATGCCAAAAGATGGAAAGACTCTCCATGTTCATTGATTGGAAGAATAAATATTATGAAAATGACCATACTACCCTATTTGCAAACTATGCATTTGATAAGAGGCTAATTTCCAGAATACGCAAGGAACTCAAACAACTCAATAGTAAAAAAACAAATGCCCAAATTAAAAAATGGACAAGGGAGCTTAATAGACATTTATCAAAAGAAGACATACAAATCACCAACAGGAATATGAAAAAATGCTGAATATCACGAATCATCAGGGAGATTAAAATCAAAACTACATTGAGATACTATCTCACTCCAGTTAGACTGGCTATTATCAAAAAGACAAAATAATAAATTTGGAGGAAGATGCAGAGAAATGGAATCCTTATACATTGTTGGTGGGATTATAAATTAGTACAGTCATTATGGAAAACAGTATGGATCTTTCTCAAACAACTATGGATAGAACTACCATGTGACTCAGCAATGCCTCTGCTAGGTATATATCCAAAATAAATGGGACCAGCCTGTGGGTCACTTGGGAGAGTGTGGTGCTGATAACACCAAAGCCATGGGTTCAGATCCCTATATAGGAATGGCCAGTTGCTCACTTTGGAGAGCGTGGTGCTGACAACACCAAGTCAAGGGTTAAGATCTCCTCACTGGTCATCTTTAAAAAAAAAAAAAGAAAGAAAGAAATGGAAAGAAGCATCATGTTGAAGGAATACCTGCATCCCCACAGTTATCATAGCTCTGTTCAAAACAGCCAAGATATGGAACCAACCTAAATGTCCATTGACAGATGATTGGATAAAGAAAACGTGGTACCTATACACAATGGAATATTTCTCAGCCATAAAAAAGAGTGAAATTCTGCCATTTGCAGCAACATAGAGGAGCTTGGAGAAAACCATGATAAGTGAAATCACCCAGGCACAGAATGAGAAATATCACATGTTCTCTCACTCATAGGTTGGAGCTAAAAAAGAGAGGAAAACAAAACAAGCAAACAAACAGATAAATAATAATGATAATAATAATAAGCTAAATTGTTAAAAGGAGAGAGAACTATGGTTACTAGAAGCAGAAAAGGGGGGGGAGGAGGAACAGTAAAAGGCTGATTAATGGGCACAAAAGTACAGTAAATAGGAAAAATAAACCATACTGCTGAACAGTTGACCCAGAAATCTATGATCAAAAATGTTTTACTGCCTGTAACCAAATGACTGGAAGACAGTATATCAAATGTGCACATCACAAAGAAATAATGAAGTTTTACAATGATGAATAGACTAATTACCCTGAACAGATCAATACATATTGTATACATGTATTGAAATATAACTCTGTACCCCATAAATATGTGCAGTCTACATGTTTCAATAAGAAAATTTACAAAAAAAGAAAAAGAACAATTCTTACAGAGGGATGAAGAAACATTTCAACATAAGGTGCTAACAATTCCTGCCAGCACATTTACTCTGTAGGCAGTTTTTAGCAGATCTTTAATTATGAAAGTTAAAAACTAACAATAAAATAATTGCAATTGACCTTAACAACTTTAATATGCAACTTAATAACTCAATGCTCTTCTACAACACCTCTCCTACACACTCCACTCAACACTGAACACACCTACCCTTCCACATGGATGGGTGTATGGGTGGGTATCTGTGTGTGTTTGGGGAGGGGTGTGTATCCCATTCTAATTCATTAATTCTTGTGTTAAAGGAAAATAATTACTAGAGATTCCTGGAGTAATAGTGAACAAATATCACTCACTATAATCTGTGGGGCCCATGATTTGACCTAACACATACAATATAGTGATTCATTTTCCTGTATCAGCAGACTAATATCTTGGAAGAGTAAGAGCACCCAATATTTCACAAAAGTTATTTATTTTACAAAGTCTATTTACATCACAAACAGTGCTAAACATATTTTGAAAGTTAGTCTATTTGGTGTTGAAAGATTAAACACAGAAATGGACACACACACATATTTTTTCCTCACACAAAATAAAAAGACTAAAAGCTGTAATTTGAGATTATCAAAACATATATGTTAATTTTGACAGGACTACCTGTTATTCTTAAAGAATGTTAGAAATTAATTTTCTTAAATTATCTTAAGATAATTTACTTGCAGTTACTCATATTTTACACATAGTGCATGCATTAGCAAGTATCCTTTATGTGCAATGACATGACTAGCTTTAAAAAATTAATTCCATTTTTTTCATGACCATTAATCATTTTCTGGGCCTGGACACAAGAAATGAACAGTGCAGAGGTTGACAGTTCTGACAGAGGAGGCCATGTGTTGAAGCCAGTGATTAATCTGACAATTAAACTAATCCCCTTTGCTGGTCCAAGATTTTAATATTAAAACAGATGCAAGTTACAAAAAAGAATGAAAGCTAGTCTGGGTATTTTTCTATAAGCTGTATGCCATCTAACTTCAGGTTGCAGAAACAAGAGCTGCATGGTAGTTTTCTGAGCCCAAGTATACAGAAAGGGCTCAAGTCCCTTTGACAGACTAACATGAAAACATAGACATTTTTAGTTAAAATTAGGAAGTACTCTGAGAATTTGCATTTTTAGCCTGTCACATCAGGAAGTCTACATTATACATAGACTTCCTCTGGGAAGTTCATTACATTGAATTTACTATCTTATTTCGAGATGAGTGATCTGAAACTCAAGTTACTTAAGCAAAGTGGGTGGTTTTTCCGAGTCATGGAGATTTTTTCTTTTTCTTTTTCTGTCAACCATTTTTGCTTCTAAGAAAATGGTGGTCAAAGTGAAAAATCTATGAATCTCCTGCAAAATAATTGGCCAAAGGTACTTGATAAAAACTGATTCCTGAATTTCACCTTGAGGTGCTGAATCAAAATTCACACCAAAATTTGAGAACCACTGCTGTAGAAATTCCTAGCATCCTGAGTCATTTGAAGAAGAGAGTACAAGTATTTCTGATTCTAATGATAACTCAGGGTTTACTAAAATGTGAAATACAGTGTTATTGTACTAGTATTGGAGGGATTTGGAAAGAAATCCTCAGTAGCTTTATAGGCAAGATGGGTCTTCCCAAGCCCAGCCTAAATACAAACTATGGTGGACATAAAATAATCTTTGCTTACCTCTATATAATGAACAGTTCAGGAAACTGCATTACTTGGTAATTTCAAATAGCAAGTTCAGACAAGATGAAACAATATTATTCAGAAAAATTCTGGAAGGAATGAGAATAGTATGAGAAATGATTCATTTTTTTTCATTCCTACCTATTATGTGGGATAATTTCATTCACAATAAACATTATAAATAAATGGTACCTAAGTAACATTCTCTGTCAATGATAACAGTTCTCTACAAATAATGTATGCCTAATAAAGAACTAAGAAAAGGTACAATGGAGAGTTTCTTCAAAATCTTCAGTACATCTGACAAGGCTCGATATGATCTGGAACCTGCCACTTTCCTCTCCCAGGGCTATGGGTTGCTGACATTGTATAGAGCCTCAGACATTTTGTTTCCTTAAATGCTCTCCCTCCACAGCCTATTCCATTCCTCACCCCTATCCCAACTCTTCCTAGCTAAATCCTGCTTATCATTCAGTCTGAGCTTACAGAGAGGCTTTATATAACTACTTTCACCTTCTGCCTTAACTGGGCTGAGTGAAGCTGCTCTTGTTCTCACAACCCTTGTATTTCCTCTATACAGTATGAACACAATTAAAATTGGTTAATTTATTATTTTTAATTTCTACATTTGCATTCCTATAAATTCAAAAAGGTCATAAATCATGGTTTTTCTTGTTCAATCTAGTTATCTCGAGCACTGAAAAATATATGGCATGTTGCTGGACTTAACTATATATTTTTTAAAATGCATGCCTGTGAAACTACATGTGTGAGTAAGACACGATAGTTTGTTTCGCAGAACTTGAGGACTACATATGTCTTAAAATTACTAAAATGCTCTAAATTATATTTTAAATTTTACCCTTAAAATTGGGTTTGTTTTTCTTTTTCTGCCAAATGATTGCTAAATGAACAGCAGAGTCATTATGGCCTCTTTAAAACAGATCAAACAAAATTTAAAATAAGGTCTTCCTTTTCAATTTGGCTTTATTGGAGGGTTAAAATCATGATACTAACTATTCTCTTATTTTATGTAATATTATTTGATAACATATTACATATTTTTCCTTATTAGCGATGTATTCAATTTTAGGTATAAATCTTGAACTTCAAAAGAAGGTAGAAATGTTTTAGTGATATATTTTACATATTATTAGCAAATAAGTGTCTTCAAATGCTTAAATCTCAACAAAAGTGTATGCTACATTAAAGAACTGTTCATATTTGTTACTTTTTCATGATAATATTTCAAATACAGTCACCACATTTTAATCACAGGGTTCATAAGCAAAATAATATAACTTGACAAGATATAACTAGGCTTATTAAATTATTTCCTAATTTTGGCATTCTAAGGAACTATAAACTAATCTCTTAAAATGTATTTGGTGTTTCAGAAGATATTTCTTCTATGTTTGTCTTTCAATTGATCCCAGAATGGCATTTTGAAGGGAATTAAAATACAGATAAATGTCCACATCTGTATCCATTTTATTGGTGTTTAGTATACTTCAGAAACATACAGAAGTAGATTTATAATGTGACAGATTTACTGGCAGGTATTTCATTTAATTAGGTTTTGATCACACAGAATGGATATTATATGGATATTTAACAAGTAAAGGTAACACAAGTGAATAAAAGTAAAGGAATATTCTGCTTGGAGATCATATAAATTTCCTTTGTGCTAAACTAATGAGTAGGTGATTTTTTCTAGAATGACTTGACAGAGCATGTAAATTAACCAACAATATGAAGCCACGGAGACTAAAGCAATTGGGAGCTGCAGTGGATGCTGAGGTTCAGGGAATGTAGCATCACCTTTCAATAAGGTAAGAATTGATGTGTATGCATCAGTGAAACTGTGCTGTTCGCCATAAAATAGCTCCCATGACAGAAATAGTAATACGGGCTTTTGCACACTGTGCTATAATTTAAACTCTCTACTTTTATTTTCAAAGTGAAACCTGGGAAAATGGAGTTCAGTTTGCTTCAAATTGCAGGCAATCTTGAACTATACAGTATTATAAAAAGAACATGGGGTCTCAAATCTACAGAGTGCATGAGTTTTGATAAATAACTAGTCCAAGTGGCTCAGTTTTATTCTTAATAAAATGGGACTAATATCCACAACAAAAAGTTATTGAGAGGATTAAATTAGTGCTGTTTATGAATAAATTCAATATTGTTGCTAACATACAGCATGGTATGTATTCATGAATGAAATGTTAGTTCACTTGCTACCTGTCTATTTGATAACACACCACTGCTTTTTTCCCTTTATTGTATAAAATTCTTCTAGGAAGGTGTGGAAGTCTCATGACTCAAGCAGCATAAACTGCAGGGAGAAAAAGAGTGGGGGACAAGAAGTCAAGTACAGAGGGGCCCAGAAAGGTGAGAAGGTGTGTGAACAAGGGAGACTATTAAGTATGAATAAACAATGAGATCTGTAGTCTGGTAGACTTTGGACTGGACCCAATATCCATTTCACCTTTCTTCGGTGTGCCGTTCTGTAGAGGGTGGAAGGGGAAAGGATACATTTCTCAAACTCCCTGGTACTAGGGTTTCAGATGACAGTTATATTCTGCCAATCAAAGAAGTTTTGGAAGGGGAAAATGAGGCAGAGGCTGTGCTTTTGTTTCTATTTGAAAACAAGGTCATTGAGGAATCCAGCTATTTGATTTTCTTTAGCAGCATTAGCCAAATTTCCAGTGTCACATCATCACTTTTTTAAGTGAGTGGGGGGTTGGCTGATTGCAGTAAGTCTGGAACGGTTCTGAATTCAGCAGTAGTAGAGGCAGTTTCCCAATCATTGTGGTTTCTTAAGTGTAGTAGCTCCCTGACTGTGGATGTGTCCTGATTATGGCTCTGTGGAGTGGTTCTCAAGCCAGTGGCTTCTCATCACAGAAGAGGCATTAGCTCCCTTGGGTAGCTCAGTTCAGTGATGTGACCTGTGATTGTTCTTCACAGCTCAATCTAAAATATGTTTCTTCAACCCTGCCAGGCCATTTAATAACCTGTAAAAAATTGTTTTCTTTTTAAACTAATCAAGTGGATTTTATTTTCTGAAACTGAATCGTACAGATAGAGATTCCAATAAAGCTCTATAAGCATTATAATCAATGGAGGAATTATGTGAATGAGCAATATATTAGACGACTTGAAAGATAACACTCATTTGATTGTCTTAACATATTTCATGTCTTAAAACTATGTGTTTCCACTCCAACAAGAAGATATAAAATACAGAAAATAATCACTGACTGCTCACCATATACCATATATTAGACAATGTAGAGTGATAAAAAGAAGAAAACATAGTAGTACTTTAAATGAGCTCACAATCTATAAAGGGAGTCACGGGTCCACAAGAATTTCAAGTACAATACAAAGTATGTCAAGCACCAAAAAGTCTTAAGTGACCCAGCAGCACAGAGGAAAGTGTTTCCATCATCCTTGTGGTATTGTCTTCCTTGGTATGGCTAAAGATGACTCTCCAGGATCATGTCCATGTTCAAGTCCATGGAAAAGGTGTAAGAGCAGTGCAGGGCAAGGAAATACTTTAAAAGGGTGAGATCCAGAACATGTCTACATCACTTCCTCGTATACCCCATAGGCCAGAGCTTAGTCATATGGCTTTGCCTAGGTCCAGGGGAAGCTAAATTATTATAAAAAGAGTGTAAGAGAGAATGAACACTGGGGACAATTAGTATTTAGACTTAAATAGTCCTAGTAAATCACCTGTGGTCCCATCTACTAATTAACAGATGCAAACCCAGTTCTATCTTACTTAATTCTTAGTTGAAATTCTACACCAAAATCAACCTGTGAAATAGGTATAACCTGTCTGATAAATGTGTACTTGTGATTAGAGAGATTGTTCATTATCTAAAGTCAGTAAAAATTCAGAAGCACTGCAAGATATAAAACCTTGTCTTTGGTACACAAAGTTTTTAATTTTTTTTATTACACTGAATACATTTTTCTATAATTAGCAATTCATTACTCTTTTACATTACGTATTTGACTTGTATAAAATCATATGCTCTACAGACATATCATTCCATTCAATTTATTTACTGATTCATTTCCTAGCCTGAGTGAAAGTGTCTTCTTATCTACAAGAGTTTGTCTTCTTATTGAGTCAGTTCCTAGTCTCAGTGAAAGTGTCTTCTTATCTGTTCTTCAAAAAGAATCCTCTTTTGTGACTTTTTCTGGGAGAAAATTTAATTTGACTAATGTTATTTTAACTTACAATAGCTTTTCCAGGAAAATATACCTCTATAAATCAGAAGATTACCTGTATTGACAGTAGATTGTGAAACCTATCTTCTGGAGCTCAAATGTTGCTAAAGCTTTCAGTGAGAGAGAATCAGTATGCAAATCGGATAACTTATGCACAATAAGTCATTCTCTTTCTAGGTCAGTATCTACAGAAGTGCATTTCAAAATAAAAGTACTCTCCTGAATCCCACTAAATTTAAATCTCAGCGAGAGGCAAGGATCAAACAGAGAGGGCCAAGATTAAATTGAGAATAAAATAACCTTGCACATCCCTAGAGCTTCCACTACGAGCGATGCTAGCAATCAGGAGATGCTTCTCTGTGCTGGGAGCTGAGATGGATAAAGTAAGAGCACCAGTCTTTAGTGCTATCTGGATCCTTTCATAACTACCAAAATGCACTTTAAAAATTTCAGGTACATTAGTCATGCCATAAGCTGCAGAAATCTCTTTTCATACCATTTTAGCAGACAGTTGACTGCATCACAGGTCAGTGTTTCTTATATACTACAATAAACCTCCACCTAGAAGTGTCAGTCTGGCTGGGAGAAGCTATCAACTACCTACATGGCCCATAGGACTCAAAAAAATACTTTCTTTCCCATGACAGACAAGCTCTCTGCTTCATTAAATTGCAGCAACAATCTTTAGAGATCAATGACAACTTCCAAATCTATTTTGTTTATCCTTACCCTTAAAATATATTTATAACAACACATGTAATAATGAGCTTGGCCATTGATTTTTAAGGAAAAATAATGCTCAAATTTGTCCAAGTAATTTGTTTTTATGTTTCTGACCTTCCTCTGAAATTAGTCCCTGTGTCCTATAAGGTTTTTTTTTTTTTTTTTTTTGTCTTTTTTGTGACCAGCACTCAGCCAGTGAGTGCACCGGCCATTCCTATATAGGATCCGAACCCGCAGCGGGAGCGTCGCCGCGCTCCCAGCACCGCACTCTCCCAAGTGCGCCGCGGGCTCGGCCCCTATAACGTTTTTAATCCAGACTCTTAAATCTCTAAACAAAAAGAGGCAGATGTTATACTGATTTACACTGTCTTTTTATTTATTGAAGTTTATTACATAAACCTCATAACATAAAAAATTTAGTATAAGATTGAATGTGTGAACAGGTGCTTTTCCTCAGAAAAAAATTTCATATGTTTCCCAACAGTACAAGAATTATTATTTAGGCATGAAAAAATATCATGTTTTGCTACTTAGTTTGTAGATTTCCAAGCTCCTGAATTTTTAAAGGTGTCATAAAGAAGGAATGAGTTATTGTGATGGTCATTATACACACACAAGTAACACATATTATGGACAAATTCTTTTAATAGATTTGATATAATTATTATAATGATTCTAGGGAATTTCTAGTCTCCTGGACTTTAGCATTAAGACCTTTAAATCCAATCCCCATGTCTTGATTTCTGCTACACAATCCTATATGAATTTCTTATTCAGATGTTCATTTATTTAACAGATATTTCCAGCCAGGCACTACATGTCAGGCACAGTGCGAGCACTGAGAATACAGTGATGGGCAAAGAAGACATGGATCCCACTCATGTCCTTTAGAGCTAATAGAAGAGATGAATATTAATGAAATACTTACACATGCAAAAAATTACAAATTGTGTTAAGTTCTATAAAGGAAAAATATAGACATTAATGACCAGGTAGTATAGAGTGGAATAATTTAATGACAAGAGAAGGCTCTCGTGAAGAAGTTCATGACGTCCCAAAGTTTGTGAGAACAATATGTGTGAGGGGTTAGGGCTGACAGAGGAGAGTGAGAAAGGATTGGGCACTCTGAATTAGGCAGCAATGCATTGTCCAGACACTCAACCTCAGAAGACCAAATTCTAAGTTCCTGAGCTTGAGCTTCGGTTATTTAAATAGACAGTACCTCAATTTATGTTCCTTCTTTGCACTGTTTTGTAATGCTTCCCTAAACATTCAGTAAGAGTGCTATTTAAAAACCTTTGATTTTTTCAACCAGACAAATAAATGGCCAGGTTAAAGAATATATATCCTAGCCTCCCTAGAACTCGGCAAGGCCACTGAACTAAATTTTGGCCAATGCTGTGGTGCTACAACGTCATATATAAATTCCAGAAGGAGTCCTTAGGAAAGACTAGTTAATGAACATAATGGCTACAACACAAACAACCTGTCTTGGACCAATAGGTAGATTCCATGAGTTGAGAATATTGGGGGAATGAGATCTTAGAAGCCTAGTACCTAATGAGTTCACCCTGCCATACTGGACTTTCTGCTTTTAATCTTTTCTTTCCTTTTTCTCTTTTTTTAAACATAAGTAAGAAAGAAATTCTCTCTAGCTCTCACATTCCATTTTCCCCCAGCAACCAGAGTGACTCTTATAAAGTTTGAGATTATATCTCTTCTCTGTTTAGAACCCAAAATATTTTCTAATCTTATTTGAATAAAATACAAAATCTTCATGCCCTTCAAGGCCTTCTGTGATTTGGCCTCATCTACTGTCTCTTTCTCTTTCACTGTGTTGCAGTGTTACTGCCTACCTTCCCCTCTCTTGAATGTCATGCTCTCAAATAACCCTATGGCTTACTCCCTCACTTAATTCACATAGATGCTCATTTAAAAAAAAAAATCCTAAGTGCATTCTATTACTAACTAAATAAAATCACACCATGCATATCACTCTGCCCTATTAAATTTCTTCTTCTGGGCTATTTTTCATAGTACCTATTACCCATTGACACGTATACATAAATGTATTATATGTATTTTTTCCTCTTTCCTATCATTAAATTGTAAGCTCCATCAGGGAAAAGGCATGGTGTATAGTTTTTTACTCTACACCCAGTGCTTAAAACAAAGGTGACTAGAACATAGAAGTTAGCTTTTAAATATTTGTTGAATAAATGAATAAAAGATCTGTATAAATTCAGTTTAGCTCATTATAATGACAGATCGTTACAACAGCAAAAATAAAAGCTGATGTTTTCCTGTAACCTACATAGGTGGGGGGGGGGAACCTTGTCTGTTTGATCTCCTCTCAAAGTCTACTGATACTATTTTTAAGCTACTTACCAGTCCTCCGTTCCCCTAACTATATAATGCAACCCCTCAGTAACACTGTAGAGTAATTAGTAACACTGGTTTAAAAAAGCGAGAAACAGAATATCAGAAGAAGACATAGAAACATCAGCGTAAGATATTGGCCAAAAGTGAGAGGAAATTGACAGCAATGTCTTAGAGACTGGAAAATCTTACTTGGGAAAAATCCTAAAGCATAACAGAATCCAGATCTAAATGCATCACAATTTAAGTATCCTCTGGCACGTCTACTCCTTTGGAAAGTCTTTATTCATTCAATAATATGAATTGAGCTCAAGGCAGTGGAGTTACAATGATTGGCAAAAATAGACACAGACCACGCGTATGACTTTTTGAGGGAAAATCTAACAGGTGAGAAATCACTACATCCTATGATTTATTACTTCATTATATTTCATTTCTTCTGAAGCTGAATTATGGAAATATACACACTTACTAGATTAAAGAGGTTTATGCGAAAATAGGAATGAGGTCAATTTTGACAAACTGAATTTCTAAATCAAAAAGATACATTAACACGTTTTTCTTATTTTAACAAGGAAATTGAAATAGGAGAAAGTGGGAGATTAAAGGTTCTATGCCATTTAAGGGAGAATTCATTAGAATCTACATTGAAGCTTATTTTATTTGGAAGAAATGTACTACATTCATATACATTCATTATTATATGGTTTTAATATATTTAATGAAGGTAAGAAATTGTTCTTAATTTCAGCCTGGACAGTATCATAAAAGTACAGTTAAAACTTAGCATTTGTTATATAGAAATCTTACGTTTTACTTTATTTCTTCAAAAGAAAAATCAGGAATTTGGCATTTTCCTGATTTCAGTGACATGATAACTTTGGTTACAACCCTTGGCTGAGGAAGTGGCTGATTTGAGTTCCTAGTTGTATTTGATCTCTTCTCACCAGCTGTGCATTCTTGATAGAGAGAGGAAGGGGAAGGGAAGGTGGAGAGAGTAGAGGAGTTAGTGTATTCATATTTTATAAGACCTTCCCTGTGAGCCTTGCAGTTGCCATCAGAGCACACGCCCACACACAGTGTCCCTCACACCCCACGGACCACTGACACAGAATTGGGGTCAAGATCTGCAGCATGACAGATTTTTTGATGTCTGCATATTGGTGGCACTTAGACACAAAATATTTGGCCACTTTTGGCCTCAACAACCCTTGAGGCCAGGGACTGAAACACTTGGGAGTTGTCTAATATCATCATGAATCCTATCTCCTGAAACTCTCAATTACTATTTCTTATATCTGACTAAATAGAGCTGTGAAGAAACCAGAGCACAGAACTGTAATTTGATAATACAGTAAACAGTATAAATAGCTGGTTCTTACTTTCCTACTCTAATTTAATCAACAGTTCCCTATTGTAATAACCCACACAAAAGGGCTTGCTCACAATTTATAATATAAGAACTAGGAAAAAGTTAGAATTTGAATAATGTGATCTTTCTTTAGCATGGATACATTCTAGCACAAGCAGACAGAAATCCAATTCCAGAAAACCTTTTCTCACTAAGGTCTGCAATGATTAAAGTTTGGATAAAAAAATAATTGATCCAGGATAGAATGTAGTTAAAATGAGCATTTATTCAAATTCATGAAGTAGAGGTTCATTCAGAGTTTCCATATAGTGGATTTAACTAATAGGGACAATTTAGACACTTTTCCATATAATCAATTGCTTAGTATCACGAATACTTAAAGGCTATTGCATCATATTAGTGTAATAACCTGTCTTTTTAATGAATGATAGTCACAACAAAACTTGATCATCTAGAACCTCATGATCAAGTGTATTCATAGCTATCTGTATAATTTTTAAGAACAAATTAAGCTCAAAATGTCATTGCCTAATAGCAAATGTGATTCAAAAATTTTGAAAAATACCATAACATAAAAACATCTTTTTAGTTTGCAACAGTTCTTCCTGACTGTCACTGATTGAGGCCCCCAGTAAACAGGCTCTGAACTGGAGATGTGAAAGAAGGAGAGTGATTAGGACATGCTCTCTCAGGTTCAACACCAATTTGGGGGTGGGTGAGGAGAAGTAGGAATGGGCATAGCTTAGAGGTTATGCTGTGGTGCAGTCACAAGTGCTCGGCCAGCCATGAGGGAGCCCTAAATTTGGGATGGCCCTGGAGAGTTGTCTTGAGCGGGGTAGGCGGACATTCCCTTTATATTCCCACGTCACAGCACTGGATGTGGGCTGCCCCAGGAAAGGCAGACAGCCCTGAATGAGGGCTATCTGCAGCCAAAGCACTTCCCCAAAAGGGCTGAGAGCTATCAGTTGACATTCTTTCCACGAGGTAAAGGAACAAACCCTTCAGTCCTAAAGGGGGATCTGGGTGGTGCAGAACAGTGTCCATGACACTGACTTCCTCAAATATTTATTAAATACCTTCTACGTATAAATTGCTATAACTAGAGGAATGCAATGTTTATATGCCAAACTCCTCTCTCCACGAGCTTGACAGCATAGATAATACATATGTATATACACAGATAGAATATACTTACTATTACTCTCCAAGTTAGTAAATATTTAGAGACACAAAAATATTAAAAATCAAGAGCAACAGATATTTAGAAAGTAGAGAGGCCATCCGTGGATGGAAGATATTGGGGAAAGTTTCTTTCCATCTGAGTTAGGTCTATAAAGATAAATATTATTTGAACATGGGGAGATGAAGGAAAAAAATATTTAAGGTATAAAAAATATAGTTTGTAAAAGCATGCCAGTCAGTGTGAAATGGGACCTGTTGGAGAATGATCAAGGCCAATTTGACAGGAATGTAGTTTATATAAAAAAGTTGAGGAAGGTAATGTCATAAAGGGAAGTTGGTGCATATTTGAAAGCCCAGCCTTTACTGGAGATCTTACTAACCTCCACTGAACGATCACTGCCTGTTTGTTTATGAATAGATGGAAGAAATGACATTTTAAGTCAGGACCTTCTCTGTAACCAGTATAGCAAACTGATCTTTCCCAATAACTCAAAGATTTTTCTAGAATCCTGTCCCTAGAGTAGACAATCAAAATGTTTATTCTTGCCGGTGGGTCTCTTGATCGGCTGTTTTTCAAAAGAAACTAAATTTTAAAAGTTAAATCAAAACTATTACTTCTAGAAGAGTAATTTACCCTAAATACTCCATATTTGTTTGCAGAATGGAGTTTTTGTACCAACTTTTCCCACTCCTTTGCTGCTCTCCACACACAGTTTTAAAATAATTTGCTAAACTTCACACTTCGTCTAAGTATAGGAGCACTCTTCACATCTATATAGGTTAAGTCCTTATGGACTCAATTGATATTGAAATAAGAGAAAATACTTCGGTTAAAATGTAGTAGGAAAAAAATAAACCTCCATGGCCGTGAAGATGCTATTACCAAGCACCAGATTCTGAGTGGTACAACTAATGCTAACATGGTTATTGACAGACAATTTTCATTGAACATTCTCTGTGTTTAAGGGATTGGACACTTGCAAAGGATTTATCTTCTTTAATCTACACAGTAACATTATTAGTTAGAAAATATTTTTATTCTAATTTTTCAGATAAGAGAATAGTCTAAAGTCCCACAGCTAGTCAGCAGTGGAGTCCAGATTTAAACTCAAGCTGTTTATCCCAAAGACAGCATCCCCACTGAGTACATAAAGAAGTTGAGGCTTATACGATTAAGGAGTTTATCCTGTTGAAGTCAGGCCTATTTGACTCAAAAGCTCACATTTATTAACTATTAGGCTATGAAGTCTGGCATCAAAATTTATTTAATAAGATTTAAAATATAGCTGTCATAACAAAAAAAGGGTTCTTGTAATTTTCCAAATAGCTACACAACACAATCCAAATTAAAAGCGGAAAAAAAAAAAAAAAAAAAAAATAAGACACTGATGCAATCTGCATCTCACCAACTCATTATTACTCATTTCTATTCTCTGAAATAATTTTATCACATCTTGGTCTTCAAACCTCCATACCTCTTCCCCTTTTCTCAGCTGATGATTGTGACTTTTATATATACTTCGAAAAAAATTAAAAAGAGAGAGAGAAGCAATCAAAAGAGAACAACCTCTTTTTTCCAACAACAGATCTGCCAGCCTACTTGTATCTGTAAAATTTTATCCTATCCTCCTTCTGAGTGAACTCGGTAAGTGTTCATGCACTTCTCTGCTTCCCTTCACAGAAAAACATCCCAAAAAGGATTGTTAGTGCTTCTCATTTCTATTTGATTCCTCACCCCACACACCCTTTCTTCTTTCAAGCTCCGCCCTGTTAGAAATTAACCCCACTCTTCCCACTAAGACCTTTCTTACAAAGGTCACCAGTGACCTCTACCTTGCTAAATCCAATGGTTATTCCTTTTTTTATTACCTTACTCAACTTCTAAGCAGCATTTGACATAGCTGTCTACTTCCTCCGTCTAAACGTGCACATTGTTGGCCTCCATCCTTCTTCAATGGCTGTTTCTTACTAGTGACATTTCCTGGCTCTTCCTCCTTCAATCAACTCTGAATGTTGTGGGCCTTGAGCTGAATCTATGGCCCTTTATTCTTCTCTATCATACTCTTTTCATAGATGCTCTCACCTATTCGCTCTGCTTCAAACATGACCTGTATGTTAATAACTTCCAATTTTATATATTCTGAAATGAATTCTGCCTGAGCTCCAAATTCATATATTTGATTTCTTGTCAGCTTGCCTTTGAAAAGACAAAAGAGAAACACAGCTCTGACATCTGGGATGTTTCTCTTTCTCTCAACATGCAAAACCAGTCCATCAAGATATCTATTTCCAAAGGAAATTTTGACTCTTTTTTTTTTTTTAACCATCACCACAGAGAGCACCCTTTTCACCCAACAATCACCTTTGAACTAAATAACACAGTATTCTCTTTACTGATCTGTGTAAAAACCTGTGCCTTACAAAATGCATTCTCCATGCAAAACCTGAACAATTTTAAAAACATGTAAACATAACAATGTCATTTCACTGCTTAAGATCTTGTAATGACTTATACTTAGAATTAAATAAAATGCAAGATTCTTACATGAATGTCTCCTGCATACATCTATAATAGTATCTTGAAAGGCTTTTTTACCTTTAACTCCCTCATCTCATTCACACCCACTTTCTTTTTGTTTCTTGAATACATTCAACTCTTTCCTGAATCTAGCTCTGTGCACATTTTCTTAATGCTGCCTGGAACACTCACCGCTCATCACCCAGATCTGCACATGGCAGGGCTCCCTCACTGATCTCAGTTCTTGTTCTCAATTCAGTTCTTCAAAGAGATGTTTTCTTACAACTCCATTTAAAATGGTACCCACTTACTCCATATTGCTTTTATCTGTCTATTTATTTATGTTTTTTGTAATAGTACTTAGAAAATCTGAAATTATCCTCACTGACTATTTACTTATCTATAAAATGGAATTTCTGTAAACAGAGACCTTCTCTGCCTCATTTCTCACTATATCTCCAGTGCTTAGAGCAGTGCCTGCCACAGAAATTAATGATTTTTTATTTTTAAGAGAGAGTGACAATAGGTATAGATTAGATGTCTCAAAAATGAGAGAAACAGTTTAACATTCATTTGCATATTGTGTCTCCTAGAGCTCAGCAATATCCAGAAGGCCTCTCTGATGCTCATATTTGAAGTCAAGACCTCAGGGGAGAGACCAGCACAATTGACTACTGACAATCATCAGCTCTGCCTGCATTTCATGGCTTAGCCTTTGACACAGCCTCAGAACACATAATGTATCCCTCTCTGTAGGGGATATATCCTTTAGTTGCAGTAGGAAGCACAGACCAGTTCAAGTAAAGAGTATCACTCACTCACACACACACACACACACACACACACACACACACACACACACACGAGGAAAAAGTAGAAGTGATGCTAATAGGAAAATGAAATCCTTTTTTGTTGCTGTTGTTCATAATAAATGTAAAAGAAAATGAGATATTAAATATATAGAAGTAAAAACAGCTACTGTTGGAAAAGAACACTTCTTAAAAAAAGGAATCACATTCTCTTTTCTTCTTATAAAATCTCAGACTCAAAAAATTTAGCTCATATGGATAAGCCAGAAAGTTACTACATTTTCCCAAATGGTCAATTTAAGTCTGGATATTAAAATGCTATTTCTAAATGGACTGGTTCAAGAAAGGTATTTAAATATATCAAACCCACATGAATAATTCACAGTGATACTCACTGACCCTCATATAGTTTTTACATTGTGCCAGCTACTGGTTCAAATGCCTTAGTTTAAATAATCATTAAATCCCACAATGAGGTTGGTATCATTATCACTACTGCTGTTTTACAAATCAAAAAAATAAGGCATAAAGCACACAAGTAATTTACTGACAGATTCGGGTTTATATACAAGTAGTCAGATCCTACAGTCTACGTTCCTCTCAACTATTTTATATGTCTTCTCTTATGGATAGCCCCTATTCTCTGAGGTTGTTTTTCTCCTTCCACCATCTTCCTATTTCTTGGTATCCTGCTTCTTACATAGCAGATTTCATGAGCTTTTACAGTGCTATGGAAAGGTCTGAGTCTTCTCCCAACTCATAATCAAACTTACTCCTGAACTGCTCTTCTAATCATAGTGCAACAGCCACCTGTCCCTCAGCACTCTCAGGACGATGAAATACCTGGGCACTGTACATTACAGTAGTCTTTCAGAACACATATTACATTCTCTTACCAGGACAAACAACCAATAACCGAGGGGTTAGTCAAAATAGAAATGCTAAGTACTCCTTAATGCATTAAATGGGTTGCATGTTAACTTTCATAGAGTTATCAGTGATCGTATATGAATTAGAAAATATGCAAGCAATGCTGTTTTTTTGTTGTTTGTTTTGTTGTTGTTTTGTTGTTGTTTTTTATAAATGATGGAGAACAAGTACTGAAGGAGTTTCTTCATATTGTCATTTATTTAGCTATTACTGACATCAATACAGATAAGAAACATTCTAATTTTAATTCTACAGTTATTTAAGAATGGAAATTGCACTCCTTTAAAATAACTATAGTGTTGTTATGGCATTCTTATAGTTAGTCTTATTTTTCTTAATCCTATGTCTTTTGGTATTCACACATTTGCTTATTTGGGTACTTTTTTTTTTTACCATAGTCCTGAGTTGCCTTCTTTCCTCAAAGTAAATGACAGTAACTCCTTGAACTCTTCTTCAGAGGTCCTTGTTTCCAGCCTGTTAATCACGTTGGTTGCCATCTCTGAGTTTTACACATGTCCATTCCATCCATTTTGAAATGTGGAAATTAAAAACTGCACACTGATTCTTACTCAAACAGAGAACTGTTTTCCAATACTTGCAGTCATCCTGCTGTGAGGACATTCAAGTTTGTTTATCGTTTTGTTTTTAACTAAATACACCATTGTATAAAAACAGGATGCATAGGATATGAGCTTTCAGTAAAATCACATTGCTTATCCACATTAACAAGTTTTAGACCAACCTGTATTTGTGTCTAGCCAGTTATTTTCTATTACACTTACCTCTTTTGAATACAATATTATTTATTGTGTATCATCCCTCCAGTGTTTCAAAGTCATAATCAATCCTAGATCTGTTTCTAAATCTTGGCAATCAAATCCAAAGTGGTATCATTCTATAGCTCACTGAAAATATTCTGATACCATAATACTTAATGGAATAAAATCAGGACTTATCTCTAAAAGGTAATATCTGATATGTCCTCATATTGTGATAATCATTGGTTTCAATTCTTCACTTTTTGAGAGGTTACCTAACTAATCATTCTCTTAAAATGGGTTTATCACTTGCATTGGTAATAAAGCAGTTTTGAATAGATATCAATAACAACAAACTATAGAAGTCCAAATAAGAACTATAAGTTTTCATTCACGTTTCCTCTCTCTTCATTTGATTAAGAAATGAATACATACCTCCTTCTATGGTTATTACCATATTAACGATTAAAATGCAATTTTTAAAGGCATCAGCTCAAAAGAGAATTGGCATAAATGAAACTCATACTGTTGCCTTTGAAAGTCATAAGTTTGCTTTCTCTCTTCTATCAGCATACCTCTTCTAATTTCTACAACAACATATGTACACACCCAAAATTATGAAATATACCCACTGTAGGTCTACTAATGAAGTCCTTTATATACTTACTTTCCATAATCTGTATATTTGGTAGATGTTTCAGTACAAATTTATCAAATAACAAGCATCCTATTAGACGTTAGCAGTTTAAAAAGTCTAGTCTATACCATGCTACGGTCTGGCCTGTTTGTCAGAGTATCAAAAAGAATCAAATGAAAAAAACTCACTGAAATAAAACCATATTACCTTTATTACCTTGCCTCATTGATATCCTAAAATATCCCTTCATAATATCTCTCTACACCCACCCATGAGCATTTTATACCCCAGAAACCTTATTTTTCAGCTATCTGATAGTATGACCTTTGTCCACTCTAATATTTTATTTCTTTTGCTAAGAATCCATTCATGAATTTGTTCAGTAGTCTACCCAGGAAATGTTATGCTTGTCACAGACCTCAGAAATCCAGGGAAAACGAGAGCTGCTCTTAGGCAAATACATACACAAATGCACTTGTTTACTATATTCATCTCTTGATTGGAAAGCTACAAGGTTTGACTTTTTCACTAATTTAATTTTCATAAATCTATTCCAGCTATTTGAGCACTTCTAACATTTGAGGTACACACTATTGTACTGTAAATCTGGCTCCGTATTCAACACCCCACTCAAAGTCCTTTAAAGAAAAAACATCGTTTACAGCCAACATGTGTTTACCAAGCACTGTAGCTTTGTGGGTGTGCTTACTTAATCACAGAACTGCCTGTCTGGAACAGAAAAATTTGCACCTTTGCAAAATCCACTCCAAGGTCACTGACAGCCCTTAGAACATTGGCTCATCTGGCTGTCATCCAAACTGTCTAGTGGCTATTGAAATCTCACCTTCCTTTTGTCTACATAGGTTATTATGAAGGATATATCACATTAGACTCCTCAAGTTTCAAAATATCAAGAGATAGTTAATCAAAGAGCTGTGCATAATTTTTGCCTACTAGCTTTAGACCACTTAGTTGAAATGGCTGTGAATGTCAAAAGTCATTATAGTATAGTATAAGTTTGTATTTAAAAGTGTAGAAGCTGTTTATATCTATGTATCGTGGCTGACATTGAAGTCTAAGGAAGGTCAGAACAAGTGTTGAAACAAGATAGCCAAAAAAAATGAGAGTCATGTCACATATATTTTACTAACCAACATTAAAAAGAAGCTCTATGGAAAACAGAATATTGATTTAAGCTGTCTGTTTCTAAATACTACTCTTTTGTAGTTACTCAAGTATTTGAATTTGGAAATTTTATATTTTATAAATGAAGCAGCTCCTTGTTTTGGAACAAATTTCTTTAACTACTTTAAAAATCAAGAAACTCTTTGGCATACATTTAGAATAAGTATACTTATAGTTTATTTGGAATTTTTATTTTGATCATTTCCTTTTAATTGCACATTGTTTGAAGGATGGCTGTTTTTTATTTAATTAGTTTATTTACTAGTTTTCTTTTAGCCGCATTGTCATATATTAAACTGTTAAATTGTTTTATATTATTTTTAATCTATATGTCTCTTTTTGTTTTTTCTTAGTAAAAATAATTTAATAATTGTTATCACCTAACTTATTTTAAAGCCTTGTAAAAATGTCTACAATATTTTATAACCAATATATTTTCTACTGCATTTGATTATCTATGCTTTAAAAAAAATCAAATCTGTAAATACAGTGTACACTCCATGTGTTTGCTTTGCTCATTCCTTAGGCAAAGGTATGTTTTCTAAGAATCAACAAATGCCTTCCCAATTTTTCTAGTGAAACAAATGATTTTCTTATAATTAATATTCTGTGAACATGCAACAAATAATAAACGCCACTGAATAATTTATATTTAATTTGATACAATCTGGAGTTCAGAGTTTTATGAATAAAAAATACTTATCCCTAAAAGTATTTTACCAGTAAATATGTATATATATTTTTTCAAAAATATATTTGAATATCTGTTTAGGTTATTGCTGCTATTAGAAAATAAAGTATGCTCTTCTGCCACATTCTCTATTGAAGTACTGAGACTGCAAAATCAGTAAGTGGTTGGAATGGGAAATAAGGCAGGCATTCTCTCAAACACTTTTGGTCATGTAGAAGAGATGAAGGTTGCAGAACACTGAACTTTTCAAAATATTTCATACAGGCTAGAGGCAGCTGACATAAGAAATGTTCAGGTACTACTCCCCAGAGAATCAGCTCAACAGCATGGGTCTGGAATCAGTAATTAATACCTGTTGAAAGCAAGTTTATCATTCCTAGCATCACATCTCTTGAATTCTTTCTTGGCCCATGTGAATGTCTAAAGCTGTTCTTTAATTAGATGTTCTTATTATTTTGAATCAAACTCATGCCTTCATTCATGAATGTTGAATTTTCATATTTATTATTTATCCTAATACCTTAGCTAAAGCAGATTGGGGCAAGTGGCAAAAGTGTATAAGAAGCTGGTAAAAACACTTACCCCCTATGGAAGGACCTACTTTTAGGAATATTCCTAGGTTAATGCGATAACAACAGATATTGAGTTCAATGGTCAAGCCAGAGTGCCCAAAAGGAAGGGATGACTAAATCATATTTTGCAAACAGTTGGCTAAAGGTGTTCAGATGTGAGGTGCCTGGGTATGTCTGTAAGAAATATTTGTGGGTTGCTTCTGAATCATCCACCCATATTCTCTCCTCTACTTTTTTGTAGAAGAAAATCTTACCATTTGTATGGAATTGATACTGTTCTCATTTCCAGTGGAGGACTCTGAATGGCTTAAAATATCAGTGTGCCCACTGTCTTGAAAACAATAATTGGCCTAGAGATGGGTATAAGTCCAACTGAGACCAGAGAGAAGGCGAAACCTAGGACTTGTACAGATGGTACAGAAAGACAGTCTGACTCTAGTCTTGGACAATATGCTGTGAAGTTGTGAGGACTACAATGCTCCATGGCTGCAGAAAGTTTGCTACCATCTAGGAAGAGTATGGAGGAGGTGGTCAGACTGGGATCACCATGAAGATTCCCAGAATGAAGCCAACACCTTGGGAAACAAGAGGGAAAGTAGAGAAGCCAGGGATGGTGGTGTCATTGGACTTCTGCATCAAACTTGTATCTAGTTTTATCTTTGGATTGTCTTTTTTTTTTTTTTTTAAGACAATGTGTTTTCTTGTCTGTTTGTTTGTTCATTTATTCGTTTAATCACATCTGAGTTTGGTTTTTCTGCATTTCCCAAACGAAATATCTTAGCTGATAGAGTTTCCCAATGTATGCCTTAAGCATTGAAATGGGAAACCCAATATAAAGACAATAAAAAATCTAAGCAGACTGATAGTCGTCACCAGGATTTGACTATAGGTATCAGGGTCCCATTCACTAGTCTGGGTAGGACCAGTAAAAATGCAAGCAGGTAAAGATGGAGTCAGGCAGAAACACACCATTGTCCTAGTCTTAGAAAGAGACTGAGAAGACTATCCTAAAAGAGGAAATCATGCTTTCCTATGAGTTCTTAAGTCAGAAAACTCTAGTGTAGGAACTTCGTTAAGAAGAAATTGCATCATTAGAGTTTGGAGTAAAGCTATGTCTCAGGAATCCATGTATCACCAAGGAAGAGACGGGATTATTTTTTAGCAGATCAGAGTTGACTTAGCTGTATCTCAAGAGCTAATATGAAGGTCCACAATACTACCTGGAAGAGTGGTTTAGTAATAAATACTAGCTAATGTTTATTAATAAACGATTTTTGCTTCTTATTAGGATTGGTGTGGGATTAAGCTGGCATTTAGTGAGAGATGGGGGAAAGGTGAAGAAGCTTGTAATGATCTTTTCCTATACATTATGGAAAAGAACTATATTTAGAAAGTGTAATGGAAGAAGTAAAAATAGCTGAATAAGAAAGAAGACATGGCAAACAAAACTATTCATGCATTGTGCATGCTCTTTTTTTTTCACCCAACAAGTTACTCAATTATATTTTCTTAAAGAACAGAACCTTTTCTTATTACTCTGTCTTGAGAAGAGGAGGATCTCAAAAAATATACATTGAATAATGCATTTTTTGTCTTTCCTTCCCAAACTTTAAGGGCATTTTTTTCTTGTATATATATCCCTCCCTACATAAAAGAAATTCCTAGAAAAACAATAACTCATTCTGACAAAGTATTCAAGAATATATAAAAATTAGAAATGGGAATTTTATTCAAGAATGAAACAGAACCAAATCTACACATTTTTCTTATACTTAATTAAATTAAAAGTAAACTATTTTATTGCCATGCGATTGTAACAAGGTATTACGTATAATTTTAGATTATTTTATCTCTAGTGCTATGCTTGGATTTCTCTATAGTTAGGTCATATAAGCCCCTCATTATCAACTGAATTAGTATTTATCCAGCTGAACAGTCTGAGGATTTGTACCCCATAGATTCTGTATACATTTGGTAAATACTTAGTGGGAAGGCAGTACATCTTCCAACACTGATGCTCTGGAGATAATGCATCTTCATTTCACATAACTTGCCTCATTGGTAAAGAATTCTGGACAGAAATTTGTGCATAGGGGGGACTGGATAAAGGGAAATAGTTACATTCCTATAGAGAAAGTGCCATGTAATTTCAGGCCTTATCCAAGAAAATTATATCAAAAAAGAATATAAGGATGAAGTTAGAATCCAGAGAAAAAATAACTTGCTCAAGATGACACAGCAACTTAGTGGCAGACTAGAACTAAAAAAATAGCAGTTCAGATTCCCAGCTTATGCATACCAGTGAAACATTCCATAATTACTTAAAAGGTCCATGTAAAGTAACATTTATGAACTCTAACTGATAAATAGAGATAAACTCCACCATGAATTATTTCATCAATTTAGCATTCGAAGAGCAAAACTAAATGGTCAAGCTGCTTTCAGGTGAAAGTATCAAATAACTGGTGAATGACAACAATTTAATGAATACCTACTGCAAAACCTACACAACAGCTACTAAACATCACTGTACAGGAACCTCTAGATATTCTGATTTTAATATCGTTCCTGGCCACTTATCATAAGATGAAACTACATGACATTTTCTTCCAGAGTTTTGCATTTTTAAAATAAGAACTGCCACTATAAATATACTTTAAAAACTTTATGCCATGTCTAGTGTGACATAAATTCTCTAGATTTTAATTCAGATACTTAAAGTTACTTATGAGTTTATTCAGCATGTGCTTGTTCACAGCATACCACAGACTACTCTACCAGGCAATGTAGAGTGAAATATGTCCAAGTTGATGGTAATTTTAGGAAGATACACAAAGATAGCATAAATACATTGGAGTAAAGCAAGCCGCTACCTAATCATTAAATCAGTGATAGTTAAAAGGTAGTTGGATGTAGATTTGCTGCATTCTATTCTCCGATACTTATGTAATGAAGGACTGCTGAGAAAATTTAATGCCTCTGGGCACTTTGTTCCCGAGTCAAATCCTGAAAGCAAGGGAGAAAAAAGCCAACTGATATTCAGCCAAATCCTCTTACTTCAGAAATTTACATGCCGATCATGTTTCTTTTCTTCTTATCACTTCTTTTTACTTTCCTTTTTACTTTGTAGCATTAAAAGTTGCTTCAAGGTCTGTTAATATTTAAATACATTACAACTGCCAAGTGTCCAGACTGAAATCAAAGAACAAAAGGGAGACCTCACCTCTTCACCCTCACACACCGAACTACTGCTCTCATTAAAATTAGTATATGCTCAAATATATTAGGGAAATCAATAGCAGGTACCACTCCTGAAAAAAACTAAACAGAAAGGTAAATACATAGTTCTTTGACATCAACAATACAATGACCAAAATTCAATCATCATCTAGTATTAAAACAAACAAAACTCTCTTTTTAAATATTTATATTTTACCAAATCTATCAGGAGTAGAACAAGTGGTGTACTCCCTAACGTATGATTCAGCAGTATTAACCTGAAATAATAGTGTAAACATAGGGGTGTGTGTGTGTGTGTGTGTGTGTGTGTGTGTGTGTGTGTGTGTGTGTGCGTGCATGTGTTTGGGTGTGTGTATACATAATGAGATGAGGCAGGGAAGACAGAATGGAAAAATAATGCCTTAAGCACTGAGCTGCATCCACAATTTACAGTCAATTCAATAAAAGAAAGTACTCTAAGTCAAAGGAGCAAATTATCTTTTAAATATTCTCAATGCAAGTAATTTTCAAAAGACATATTTTGAAATTTCATACCTGGAAATCAGAAATAAGTATCACCTTACTTTGTCATCTCTGAACTTAGAATTTTTTACCAAGAATTATGATCATAAATAATTTCATACATCAGTATTGTCAGTATAGGGCATTTGGGCACTACTAGTCTCCATTCATCCTATGTTTCTGTTTCATTCCTCTCTGGAGTCTAGGTTTATTCCCCGCTATGACACTTCAGAGAAAGGCACAAGAGGATTGAGTGCTAGAACCTGTTCATTTACTGTATAAATTCCCATGGATCCTGCATATCTCCAACTATGACTTCGAAATAAATTTCACCCAAAAGGGTGAATTACTCAATAATGCTAAATTTGCAAACCCTTTTGTTTCAAAGCACTGTACTCAGACAGAATGCCAGACATTTTAGAGAGTTCACAATCCAGTTGGGAAAATAAGGCATAATTATACAGGAGACAAATACCCATTTAAGAAATATTGTACAGCAGAACATAATGAGTTGGCAAACATTTGCTCTATACTCAGAAAAGGTTTCATGGAACTTTGGTATTCGCCTTGGGCCTCAGATAATAGGTTTTCAAATTGGAGAAAAAGAACTAAGGAATGAAACCCCTTAGAAAAGCACAAGGCACTTTCTAGGGCAGTATAGGAAGATTAGTTGGGAAAAAATGTGGGTAAAAAGTAGGGGAGAAAGTTGAAAAGAGCTGGGGCAAGATTTATGATGGAGTCATAAACTTTTTCATGTATCAAATCTCTGAAGGACTTAAAAGCATTTATTATTTCCTTTTTATCTTTTTATCCTTCTGCTTTCTCATGTAGACTCTAATACACAAAATAAATATGCATTTGAAAACATCAGTGGTAATCACATTTCCCTCTTTTACATCATGACAAATGTTATATTAATTTGGGTCGGGGAAGAAAACAAGAATGAAGTAAAGCAAACAAGAGGAAAAATATGTTTTTGACAATCTGAGTAGAGAAGAACTGAGGAGCATCATATCAAGTGGTCAAATAAACCTCAACAACTTGAATTCCTGAGTTTTACTGCAACATCTACACCAAATGTCACGATTCACATTCTATTTTACAAACATCTTCCTGAGACTTTCCTTTTAAGAGAAGGTTTAATTTCCAGGAACAAAGTGAACTAGCAGAATAGCAGATGGGATACAAGTAGTCCTTGCATCAAACTGGTATAATTCTCAAATGAGACAATAGAAACATAAAAAATGCAGCCCACTATTTGCACAACTTGGACACTGATTTGTTGTGGTCTATTTCACTTTGGAAGCTAAAAGATCCAATAAAGTGATAAGCAAGATTTTTTGGTATTGAGCTATAATAAAATATGCCCCAAGTATTTTATATAAAATTAAGAAAAAAATACCAATAAAAATATGTAACAATAGAGAACTATTTCTTGCCCTCCTGAGTTGATATGGCCTTGGGTGACAACTCTCTCTTTCTAAATTTTACAGAGTCTGTTTTTCAATTATCACTACCTAAAGTGAATAGGTTGTGTAAATCTGAATTCTACATGACTGCTCATATAGAAATAAAGGGAAAAAATCCATAAAAATATATGATGTACTATAATAATAATAACAGAGAAGTGATCATTCTATTTTTTTAGATTTTTTTTTAGATTATTAAATATAGTCTATGATGAATCAAGTGACAGGTAAGAGCAAGTGGAACAAACCATAAACAGCATCTCACTATATTTGCTACACATGGTCCATTACTCTGTGGCACAACTTGGGTCTTAGTTCTCCTTTTTTTTCTTTATGTTTGGAAATAAATTCCAAAGGCTTGTATTACTATTGCATAGTACATTTTGTACAAAAAAGAGAGGCTTTGGTGAGGATGAGAGTTCCTCAGGTGACTGAGTTTGTAAACTTACTTCCAGAAGCAAAGATGAACCCTATTTCTGTTTGTGTATAGCATCCAAAATTATTTATAGGTCAGTCAAAGAATCAAGATAACAGACTTTCTGCTGCACACCACAGAGAGAGATCCGTGCAGGGCCAAAATGCTGAACCTTGAACTGAAAGAACAGCAGAAACCTCTGCAAGAATTAAAGATAAATGCATAAAGATTAAGAGAATGTCTCAAGGGGGAAGAGAAATTTCTGCAAATATAACACAGAAGTGTAGAAGGAAAAGAGACGGGTGGACAGAGAGGTACAGATATAGAACAGAAGGGGAGAATCAGGGAAAAGAAAAAATAAAAAGTTAAAAGTAATACAGAGAAATGGGTATTATGTAAAATGCAACATTTTAATGGGCTTCAGTGAACTACATAATGATAATAAAAATTACAAATGTTTCATTTAGTAGCAGGAAGATTTTAAAATAATTTAAAAATTCTCTCATAGAATTTGTACTAACTTTCTGTTGATATTAAGGAAGAAGTTCCTATAAATAAATACTGACTAGCTCTTTAAAGTTCTGGAAGGATATTTTTTAAACCAAATATTTTAGACAATTCTCTTATATTTGTCAGAGTGAAATATACTATTTCTTTTAAAAAAGAGTGACATTTTAAAAATTACTTTCTTAATACATTACAAAACACTTCACAGTGACACCAATGAAATATTATCTGTATACACAAATATGAGATACTATTTTCAAGCCAGAGTTGCTACTGGCTTTTATTTGTAAAACAGCATCTTTCTCATTTAATGGAATGAGACTATTCATAAAAATGTAAGGGCTGATAGTGGATAAAATGGCAGAAAAATAAGTTACTGAAGACAGCAATTCTGAAATAAATGTTCCTAGCCTTTGCTTATAATGACTCTAAAACTCAAAACCTTCTATTGTAAGGGGAAAAAAAGACATCTAAAGTTTTGGCTTTTAAGGATCAGCATGGACAGATATGAGTTGAAGTGCTTGTAAGGCTGGAGATGGGGGAGGTTCAGAGCCGAGTGAGGGCTTGCAGGAATGAACGTACAGTATGTGAAATCTCGTGTGAAAAGCAAAATGATAGTGGAAGGATGTAACAAAAATTTAAATCCAGGAAAATAAACTAGGAAAGATTGAGGAAAGCTTTCAAAGATAAGCTAAATGTGGACTTTAACTTGGATGCAATAGAGAAGACACAAATATGCTTCAGTATGGAAATTCTATGACCCACCATGATTTAGGAAGATGAGTCTAATAGAGAACCTATAAGTAATTTGTTACAATAGCCTAGAAGGACTAGATTTACCACAATAGTTGTTAGAATGGAAATTACTACTATTATGATCTAAACCCTATGTGGTGCTTAAAATGTGAGTGATGGTGCTTCATATGCTTTACAAATATTAGCTCATTTAATCCTCACAACAGTCTGTCAGATAGGTAAAGTCACTTTTACCATTCCACAGTAAAAGGAGCTAAAGCAGGAACTTGTCAAAGTTCCCATACCCAATGTAGGAGATTGTCGAGTATACATAAAGCAAATGTATTTCATAGGGCCTGGTTTTCCAAAGCCTTGCAGTTTCTAGTTTGGCCTGGCTTCTTAAAAGTACATGTAAAATGTTGACCTTGCAGGGGACAGGAAACTTTCCCCAGCTAGTCTCTGTTGTAAGATAAAGAATTGTAGCACAGCAAGGTTGCTGGCTCAAAGGAGTTTACTGATTGATATGTAAAGATACTGGGAAATTGCTGCAAGAAGAGAATGTTTGCTAAAATCAAGCTTTTGTTGGTGGATCAACTTAACTTCTTGAAAATTGTATTATGGAAGGTCACCTTGCTTGTTTTACTGAATGTTACCAGCTTCTATTGTTAAACTTGTTAAACAATACTTAGCAAAAACCCCACCTATGTTCTCTTCCTGTAACTTCCTGGTCTGGAGAATAATGCAGGAAGAGAACCCCAATTCAGGGTTAATTTCTCAAATGGAAGGACTGCCTCTCTCTTGAGGGTTCCCGGAGATTAACGCCTTCGGGGCTTCTCACTGCTCAGAAGAGATGGGCATTGAGTAATCTTTGATGGCTCTATCACCCAGGGGAAAAGGGGTGACTAATCCATGGGAGGCAAAGCAAGAGGAGATGGAGTTGGAATTTAAACTCAGGCATCCTGTCTCAGAATCCTTATTCTTATCTCCTGGACAAGATTGCAAATATGTAGGTAGCATATGAGAAGAATTATAAATGTGGAAGCAAAGTGATTTAGTAACATTGAATGGTTAGTGGTGAATAAAGATAAATCTGAGATTAATTATGAGAACACAACTTCAGACTGGAAAACCAAGAGAAAGGGCTAGTTTCCAGTGGAGGGGAGAAATATTAATTTGGATCTATATGAATTAAGTCGCAGTCAATTATTTGAGAAGAACACTTTCTCTCTGTCTCGAAGCTTTGATTTAAAGATTCAGAGATTTCAGTCAGTGATGTGACAGCCCTGGAATTAAAATGTTAATTAGAGCCACTACTAAGAAATGCCAAGACCATGAGAAAGCCAAAATCATTGGTTGATGGGGTAGTGGGGTGTGCTTGAAAAAAAATAGAGAATGACATTCACTTGCATAAAGAAGCAGAAATTAGACCCATGTTGATCCTTAGAGAAAAATGCATAATGGCACATTTGTCTTATTGACAGATTTCTGTTTTTCATTTCCAGTCCTTTTGATGCACAGTTAAATTTTCTTTCCTGAGTTACACACAGATGACCAGTATCCTTTCAACAAACCTCTTTTTCCTTGAGCTGGTCTTACTGGATATCAGTTCTTTGCCTTCAGATGGGCACTGATTAAAACATGACCCAGCAGAGAAAAAAAATCCAAAAGGAAAGAATATCTCTTATGAAAATGCTATAGAAACTGAGTTGAAAAAGGATTGATTTGATATTTTACTCTAGAGTTAAATTTTCTTCAACTTAAAAAGAATATTAGGACAGTAATATACTTCTTTGATGAGATTATGGATTCCCTTTCAAGGTCAGTAAAAAAATATTCTGGGAAGTAATTTTTATGCTTAATTGGATTGATTAATCTTGTATTGAAAGTACCACTTTCAGCATACTTATTAAGTTAGAATATTTATAAATGTGGTATCAATGAAGAAGACAACAATGTTATATGCGAGGAAGAGTCAAAAAATTTTTTACCTTTTCCTCTGCTACAACTCTTTCTCTCTCTTCTGATTACTTTCTTTTACTTTTAAATGTTATAACTATCATTAAATTCTTTACTCCGTTCCTTGCCCTAGAGCGGGAAAAAGGAAAACATGGTAAATTAAAATTCATACTTTTTTTAAGAAACTCATCACAAGATGATCTGGTTTGAGAAATTAACACCAATTTATTTATTTTGCCCACTTCCAAATATAGGTGTCAATAAATGGTAAAAGCCAATCAAGTAAAAACGATTAAAATCAAGAGATCTGTGCAATGCCATAACTAGATTATAGATTAGATAAGAGGACTGATTTTTAAAAAACCCAAAAAACTCTCACATTTATGTTTAAAGTGTGTTTAAAGACTTCATAGCAGCTGATGACTAATTCAAATTAATTGTGTAGAATTTTAGTTGTTCAAAGGCCAAACACGGAAAAAATTTTAGAAGTCTGCTGTAATTTGAGGTAACCTTAGAACAATTTAAACTGGTTAATTAGATTAAATTATATGGACTACACAAAAGAAGTGAGCTAATGTTTCCATTACACTCTGTAATGATCTGAAGTTTTCATGTCCCTTGAGAATGCCAGTGGGGATGGAAAACTATTTGGAAATGTACCTTAAGGGAGATAATAAAATGATACTGATCTAAGTAGCCTGGAGAGAGGCAACTAGATAGGAATATCTAATGGGCATTTTCTACTCTTTTGGCCTTCAAATGTCTGCGTTTACTTTCTTCTTCCAAATATCATCTATTGTTTAACAATAGGTGATCTTGAATTATTAAAGAATCAGAGGTTTATGTTAGTAAGCTATCCTTCATATAAGCAAAAGAACTGTGTTGAACTAAACTGAAACTAAAGTTTTAAAATATGAACATTTTTTTCTAGTTTTCCCCCCAAATTAAAATAACTTAAAAAATACATTCAGACTAAATATAGTTTCAGATTAAATACACATTCCTTACCCAGCCAATACATAATGGATGATATATTAAAGCAAATGGAAGGATTGCCACAACCAGGAAAATTGACATAGGAAAAAGCCTAGATTCTTATGACCTCTGAATATCTAAGATGTTTTCAAGAGTGCTAACCTAGAAGTTAATTTTTTCTTTTTGGAAAGTTGTTCAAAAAATCCCCTCATATCATGTCGGCAGAGTAAAAAACGAAGCAATGAGAGAAACATCATAGAGATTAGGAAGGAAGAAACTACTACGAAAATGACAATTGTAGCTGGTATTTTGGAATTACTACACCCAAAGAGAGGAAACTTCCTACATTCCAGCACTGTGTAGATTTCCACAGCACCATTTAGTAATACAAGAACAAGAATGCTTGAAATACACTAAATAAATATGAAATACACTCTGAATATGGAACAGAGGATTTGTAAAAAGGAGAAGATATAAACCACACTATTCCTGTTAGACAACAATTTAGCCATAGCTGAATAAGGGCTTGCGAAATAAGATTGAATGTAAACATATCACTATACAAAGTCATAAAGTTATACATAAATCAATTACTAGTTGTTGACTCTATAAATGAGTACTCTTAGTAATTTATTTGGGTATTATTTTAAGATCTGAGTTTAAGAACTACTTTAATTTTTCTTAAAATATTTGAAATGGGCAGACCCTTGTCTGTAACAAAATCACAGACACATAATCATAAGTTTCCTTTTTTCTATAATTGTACCAAAGTCTACTTTAAAAAATATTTCATACTTGATCATACTTGAAAACTAGAAAGTACATAAGAAGTTGAATTATTTTAATATTGAGGTACTTTTAAAATGAGGATTTGTATCACAATGTTTGCCTTTTTTTCACTTTGATTCTAGATTGCAAACTGTATATGTTACTATACATATAAAACCTGCATTTATCAAGATTTAAGAGCTACAGTTCTTGAACGATTGCTTCCTGCCCATTAAAAAGCCCTATTCTTTAGTCAATCCTGTAAAAACATCATAAAAATATTTTAAATAGAAACTATGAGTATCTGAGTATGTCAACGAAGCACATTATGCCCTGTCTGTCTGGAATGTTCTCCTCGTAAATCCCCTTACCAGATATTCCCCACCCCCACCTCTCTGCACATACAGGAAGGTTTTTAACAAGTTCTTGGAAAGATTCATATTATCTTTCAGTTCTATTTTTCCACAAACGTTTTGAGGTATCCTTGTATCTTGTTTTGCCAAGGCTAATGTCCTTCAGAATTCTCCCTGAACATTCCTGTCCACTGTGGTCTCTCCCTTCTATAAATTTTGCCATATATTGTTGTATGTTTGTTGTTTTACTGTCTTTGTAAGAGATGGCTCATTTGTGCCTGTTAAGAAAAAATGTTAAAATTATTAGAGTCTATAAACTGGGTCAATCACACTTTGTAGGGTGAATAATAAGCTGTATTAGATTACATTTTCCAGGAATTGTTGTCTAAGATGGAGAGAAGAGTATATATTTGTTATCTAGGATGGAGAAAAGAGTAAATATTTAGTTCTTCTAAACAGACAATGCCTAAGTGTGTGTCTGTTACTAGTGAGACAAACTGTTGTATCTGGTAATGACAAATTTTTGTATTCAATAGGTTAAAAAAAGAAATGGATGAGAATTCATGAGTATATTTTTTTGGCAGTTGCTGGGACATAACTCAATACTCCCTACTCTTTCTGGGTGTTTTTTGTTTGTTTGTTTTATTTTTTGCTGTTGTTAGAATTGTATTATTTTCCTACTCATGCTCTGTTGTGATAAATTCTATCAATGGATATCTTAAAACAACACAAATTTATTATGTTATAGTTCCATAGGTCAGAAGCTCAAAATGGTCTTATGGGGCCAAAATCTAGCTGTCTTCAGGGTTGCATTTCTTCTGGGGGTTCTAGGATCAAATTCATTCCTTGTCTTTTCCAAGTTCTGAAGCTTTTTGCATTCCTTGACTCAGCTCCCTTGCACCTTCAAAATGAACAATTGCATCATTCCAACCTCTGCTCCCATTGACATACCTCCTTCTATAATTCTGATGCTCAGGAGTTTGTTCTGTTGTTTTTTGTTTTGTTTTGTTTTGTTTTTTTGGAGGCTGGCCAGTACAGGGATCTGAACCCTTGACCTTGTTGTTATCAGCACAATATTCCAACCAAGTGAGCAAACCAGCCAGCCCTGCTTCTATAATTCTGACTCTCCAACCATCATCCGTCATTTACAAGGTCCTCTGTGATTACACTGGGCCCTCCCAGATAATCTTGGATAATCTCCTCATCTTAATGTTCTTAAATTAATTACTTATGCTAAATTCCTTTACCATGTAAGGTAATATATCTGCAAGTTCCAGAGATAAGGAAGTGAATGTATTTGGAGGCCTTATTCTGCCTACCATACAAACCTACTTTCAGTCATTTGTGATTACTCCTAAAGTAGAACTTTTTCTTTACAAAATATTTCTTTTAAACTTTTATTTCAGATGATATCAGGATCCAAATTGATATGGCTTTGTTGGTTATTGGTTGAGAGAAAGTATCATCAAGTGAGCTAACCAACAAATGGTGGAATCCATCTGAAAGACTGTTTATGACATAAAATAAGGAAAGAAGGCTGGTGAGTTTTTTGCAAATACAGTTTTCCAGAAGTTTTCATAGAATTAAAAAAGAAGTTCAAGAGAGTCTGAATAGCATTTATATTAGCTGGAAACAATACAAATTTTAAATTCAAAGAGTGTAGTTAATTACATAAAGTTCCTAACTAAATTTTAAATTTGTGAATGCAGGAGATTATAATTTTTTAATTTCCTTTTGTAAAACAGAATATATTGTCCTAAAGAATGTAAATATGAGATTAATACTAAATTGAATTATTTAATTACATGTTAAATGTTCAACATAATCATTCTAAATTGGTAAATGAAATATAACCCTTAATATACATAGTTAATAATTCATGGTTAAAACAAATGTGTTATGAAACATGAATGAAAAAAACTAGAATGCTCTAAATTAAATGACATATTTTACTCATATTCTTGATTCTAGTTCTCATGGATATCAATATTCCTCCTCAGGAATTTCATCAAGAAACATAAAATGATATTTATTTAACTTTTAAAATACTACCTGAAGTAAGAAATTTAAGTACTTTATATTCATTTATTTTTAAGTGTAAAATTAACATAATTTAGAATTTCTAATACTTTGAGCTTCTAAGGGTTGATAGGAATGTCTAAGGGTGAATTATAAACAAAATTTCTTTCATGTTTCTTTGAAAAGAAAAAATAAAAGTCAGCCACATGGCTGACTCAGGACTCAGAAGTAGGGGCTGCAAGATCAGGATGGAGGATATCCTTGGGATGTGACTTACAGATCTTCGTTTCCCCACCTATCTATCTGAAAGTAAGAAAGACCGGGAGAACTTTCTCTCCTGCTTTGGGGTCTCTGCTCCTCCGAATTTTTGAGGCAGTAAGACAATCTGTTGCTGCTGTTTTTCCATCAGCTTTCAGAGTTTGGCATTCTTAGCCTTGGTAGAGGCTACACCAGAAATCACACCATTTTTAAAAGGACAAAGCCAGCACCATGGCCCCCAGGATCTTATGCTTGATTTGATTCAGTGACAGTAATGTCATTTGCAACACCTTGATTGGATGAGTATATTTGAATTGTACTTGATCTTTTAGAAAGTGTTTAGGAAGCAAGGAGAATGAACACTGACCAGATTCTGGCTGAGTACCATTAGTCTTGCCTGTGAGCTGTCAAGTTTACAATAATTTCCATGAATTCCCAGCTTGAGAAAGCAGAGGCTTCTTAGAAATGGGTATTTACTTTTTCAGTACTACACCTCACTTCTCCTTTTAGTTCTGTCCCGACTACCTCTTTTAACTCCATCCCCAACACCAACTAGCTCTGACTTCTTACAGAGGGGTCACTGAACAGAGAGCTGCTCCTGGGATTAGACTATGCAATCACATTTCCATGTAAGACTCTTCTAGACCAAGGTCAATGTAAAGGTAACAGAAAGAACTTTTAAGCTCTAGCTAATTAGTTACAGGTTAGAATCAGAAAGGCAGTTTGGCCTGAAGAATAGGAGAAAGGGATGTTTTGCAGGATTTTACATATGGATAAAAATAAGAGACCACAATCGACTTTAAAATGAGTGTGCTTGTATATTATGGATATTAACAAGCAATTATAGAGTAAAAAAACAAACAACCTGATTAAAAAATGGGCAAAGGAGCTGAATAGACTTTTTTCAAAGGAAGACTTACAAATGGGAAACAGATACGTGAAAAAATGCTCAACATCACTAGTCATCAGGGAAATACGAATTAAAACTACATTGAGATACCACCTCACCCCAGTTAGACTGGCTATAATCTAAAAGATGGTCAATAACAAATGCTGGCGAGGATGTGGAGAGAAGGGAACACTCCTACACTGTTGGTGGGACTGTAAATTAGTACAACCACTATGAAAAAGAGTATGGAGGTTTCTCAAACAACTACAGATAGATCTTGCAAATGGTCCAGCAATCCCACTTCTGGGTGCATACCCAGAGGAATGGAAATCACCATGTCAAAGAGATACCTGCACTTGCATGTTCACTGTAGCTCTGTTTACAATAGCCAAGACATGGAACCAACCTAAATGTCCATCGATGGATGATTGGATAAGGAAACTGTGGTATATATACACCATGGAATACTACTCTGCCATAAAAAAGAATGAAATACTCCCATTTGCAACAACATAGATGAGCCTGGAGAAATAAATGTTGAGTGAAATATGCAAAGCACAGAGGAATAAATACCACATGTGCTCACTCATAAGTGAGAGCTAAGAGAGAAAGAATGAAGGGAAGAAAGACCACAGTAGTGCATTGGACTTGCAGAGAGAACATTCCTTGGACTACAAAGTAGAGCTGGGAGGAAAAGGGGAGGGAGAAGGACGCTGGGGATTATTGGGTGAAGGACATGGGGTACAAATGCAATTTGTGGTAATGGCCATGCTGCCAGTATGAATCTGGCCCTTACTTCATGGGCATGAGGGGTGACAATCAGCTTTGTATCTCATGAATATTCATAATCAATAAAAAATTAAGTTAAATTAAATTTTAAAAAAAGAATGTACTGTGAGACGGTGGAAATGTTTTCTCTTTCTTGTCTCCTCAGACATATCAGACACTTCACCTATCATACTGAAATACACACACAACACACACAAACACACAGAGAGAGAGAGAGTGAGAGAGAGAGAAAGAGAGTGACAGAAAGTAAGGCATAGTAGATTTCTTGACTTAAAAGTAAATCTCTCAAGTCTCCTTGGGGTATCTGTCTCTGTTTTAAAATCAATTCCATAGGTACAATTAATCACAAATTTTCTCACTGTTTTATATTACAAATCAGCCCCTAGAGTATGCCAGTCACTGCATGAGGCCTTGAAACTACAAAATTGGGAGAAAACACAACAAACACACAAGCACACCAAACAACATCAATAACAAAATAAAGACATTATCTACAAATGGCTTACAATTTTGTGGGGAGACAAGCCTGCAAAGATGGAAAAACTGTGGGCCCCCTCTTTTTTATATATAAAATGAGTATCACTGTGACCATATTAATTCCAACAGGGGGTAGTATCTCAACAACTATTTGAAATATTGGTTAAAAGGCTGAAGACTGAGCAGTCATATCTACGTCTATAATAATGGTTTGAATAAACATGTAAGAAACTATAGGCACTTACTACTAACAATAAAACTGAGCCTAAGCATCTTTAGGCTAAGACAAAATGGTCCCTGACTCAATTGTCGCATTTATCACCCTGCCATGAGAACTATTTGTTTTCATGACAATTGCTTATTTACTTGGGGGATCTTAGAAGGCAGACACTTGTCATGTATATCATTGTAACTCTAGAACATATCATGTCCAAGCATAATATAATTCAATAAAAGATTGATAAGAGAAATTAATGAATATATTCTACATGTAACTGAATCAGTAATTATACAACTTAAAGTCTACTTTTAATATGCAATTAAATTTTTGATTTTTTTAAATTGACAGTATATAATTACAATAACAGAAAACTAAAAAAAAATTACATTCACAATTCTGTAGGTCCATTTTCAGTATTTACTCCTGTTGAAACTATTTGCAAATATAAAGTGAAAGGAATGGGATATTGACTACAATATAAATAATATTGCTGATTCCATGTATTTCACTGTAAATTGAATTCTGTTGTATCTTTTTAAACAAGAATTCTCAACTTCTCCCATCTTCCCTATGTTTACTAATTTTCCCCTCTCTTATTCAATGAGAAAAGTATATATAGACCCAGAATTTCTAGGAAAGTACCATTTAAAAAAATTAATAAAATGCAGTTCCACTACTACATTCTTTCTGTTTCTAAACACCCCGTTCAATTTATAAAATTTTGATGATCAAATAATCGAATTGAAATATGACTTAATTTCTTTATAAAACTTGTCCTGAAAAAGATTGTTCTATTTGGAATAAAAGTATTTGTCTAGAGTCTCCTATTTATTCTCATGCTTTTTCAAGAAAGCAAGTGTATATAAGAAAAATCTAGTTTCCTAAAGTTACCCCCTTTCATTGTTCAAATTTAGTAGAAATTTAAATAGATTCCTACTTAGGTTAATACTAACAACACTGCAATAAATTACAAAAACCATTTGAAAATGAGTGCATGTATGGACTGTGTAGAAAAGATATATTAAAATAACGTATCATTTGTCTTTTTTTTTTTTCCAACAAACTTATACACTTCTTTTGAACACATTTTATTAAGGAATTTTCTTATATTGCAAAGATTCAGAGTAGTCAGGAAGCTCCTCCTAGTTGTGAACACAAATACTTTTTTACAAAGCCTAAGTGTAGATTTCCTCAGTTACTGGGCTCGCTTACCAAAAACAAAGCAAAACATGACAAGACAGAGCTAAAAAATATTTGTTTTCTAAAATGATATAGTGCATTACTTAGTTTCTAAATTCTAAAATGATGAAGAGCTTCCAGACCCTTCAAATTGTATTACAGAACCCTCATATTACATGTAAACGAAACAATAGATGCTTTTCTTTTCATTGGAATTTATTCTCAGAGTAAAGCTAGAACATCCAGTTGCACATCACCTGAAAGTTTAAACCTTAGTATATAAATTTTAATCCCTAAAGTTGGAAATTGGTATTTTATTTACTTGCATGCCACATCTTCTCCAATTTTCACTGCATTCAATGACTTAAACGCCATAATCCTTTCTATTTTTGCATAATATATTAGTATTCAAACCCACCTTTTTACACAGTGCAATTTTTGATAGATAGATGAGTTAGTCTTCTGAGTAATTTACTATCTGCTGCAAGGATCTGAAATAACAGCTTTGTGCTCTGATTTAACTGATTGTTTATTCACTCGCACCAGCCAAAACCAAGGCTCATCTCTATTGGCACCTCAGTATTATACAAACATCAGTAATGAAAGAGGGAACATTTTCTTCTGTTCTGCTAAAAGACCCCATGTTATTATTTCTTTGAGCTTGTTTTACTCCAGTCACTAAAATACCCTGGCACTTCTTCTAAAGAAACACCATTACTAGCTCAGCATGGATTGAGTAAAAATGACTTTAAATCTCTTTAAAAGCAAATGATTTATGAAAGTTTGAGAACATATTATAAATACATAAAAAAATGGCAACACAATGAAGCTGAATTTAGCTCCTTTAAATTCTATTAATTTTTGTATGCTTAATCTAAGTTGAAGATGAATCTAATAAAGTGCCGTTCCTGTTAGGGGAAGAAAAAAAATCAATGCAACTTTATATTACTGTTCAGTGGGTGGGTGTCAAAATAACTTTTCCTGTGGCGTGAAAAAATTAAACTTCCTTTAAAAATAGCTGAGCTCACAATTGCTGTGACAATTTTGCTTCCTACCTTTTCAATGTAGCTTATAATCAATAGACAAAATGGAGTGTTATAGAATGCAAACATTGTTGAGGAGTATATTTCTCAGGTGCTATTGAAAAACAGAAAAAAGTAAATAAAAAGAAAAAGATTTAATAGGAAAAAAAACTGGAGTTTTTGTGATATCATTATTTTTTTTTTTCTCAGAAGACTCAAGGATACTTTGGCAACTGATAATAGAGCTAATAAATATCCCTTTATGCTCATCTTAATGTGGCTTAAATGATAACCTATATTATGATTCTTCATTAAATTTCTATGCTTCAATATTACGGTAGTCTCTAAAGAGGTTGTCTCTCTGCTTGTTTTGTTTTCTTGTTGCTGTCATTGCTTTAAGGTTTTAGTGCATTAGAAACTCAAAATAACAGAATAGTCTAGTGATATTAAATCCCTCTATAAAGGAGATTTTTCTTTTCTGTTTTATTCAATTTTTTTTTTTTTTTTTTGTCACATTCAACAGAGACTGGCAAATCTGAGATCACATTTGAAGAATGAATGAATGGTGAATCACTGTTTTGATCTCATACTTTTTAGCAGGTAAAGAAGCTGACAATTTTTTTTTTATATATATACAAAGTACATTAGAATTTCCCCCAAAGGGTCCTATGAAGAAATAAGTTTGAAAAATGTTAGCATATACGTAGAATTTCTGAAAATTCTAAACTTCTGAAATCCTATACAATTTAGTATATCATGTAAACCAAGAAATACTTCAGTAAATGCCAAAACAAAATAAATGGAAACATCTCTTATCCCACAGAAGTGACTGTTAAATGCTACCAAAGCCACCCAATAAGTACTGAATGAAATATCAATCAAAATTGGAAACCAAAACTAAAGGGATGAATTTAAACAGATAATACTCCAAGAAGAAATGCCTTTATTAGATTTCCTGTGTTCAATGACAGTATAGTTATATTGGGCATACATTATACTCAGCACTTTGTTAAATATTCTGGGAACACAAGTGTAATAGTACATGGCCTAGATTTTACCAGATAAACAGAAACAGAAGTTATGTACTCAAATGCATAATGAAGTCAATGGCTCTTCTTCGTCTTATTTTTCTTATTTTTTTATTTCTGGAATGACTTCCAATTTATTGAACGTAGCATGGTTCAACATGTCAGAGGATGAATCATGGAGAAAGCAGTCCTTGAAATATTTTTGCTAAATCTGAATAAGTCTAGAGGGGAATAATATAAACAAGGCCAGAGACATTATGGTAGGCAGCCCTAAAGAGTGCCCCCAATGATCCCTGCCTGTTCATATTCATACCTCTGTTTAACAACATTCACCTGCATGTGGGCCAGAATTATTGATTCACTTCCAACAAACAGAATACAGCAGAAGAGATAGAATGTTACTTCCAAGATTAGGTTACAAAATGCATATGGCTTTTGTCTTGATGTCCTCTCTCACTTGGTCTCATTCCCTTTTATATTCCTGACCCTGAGAAAAGTCAGCTGCCTGAGTCTGAGGCAGCCCATTAATAGCCCACATGGTGACAGACCTAGGCTTGTCAGCTTGAGTGGACCTCCAACTCCTCCCACTCCCTGTCAAGCCTTCAGATGAGACCATTTGATCAAAAATCTCATGAGAGAACTTGAGCCCAAGGCACTCAGTTAAGTTGCTTCTGGATTCCTGACCCAAAGAAATTGCAATATAATAAACATTGGTTGTTTTAAGCTGCTAAATTTAGGATAAATTTTTACTCAGCCGAAGAGTAATATAGGTGGAAATGTGTTAGGTAGGGGAGTAGAAAGTGATAAGAAGCTCAATCACATCATACCTTCAACCCAAAGTATTCAATTGCTCTTACTTATATTACCAGTGAAATAAATTTCTTTCTCAATTTTCCATCTAAAGACTTGCTTGGTCAATCCCAAATTGTCTTTCTAGTCTGATCTCTCCATTACCTCCCCATGTCTTCTAATCATTAATCAAACCAGAGCAACTTGAATTCATTGAACATAATCTGCACCCTCCTATGTCTGCATTTTTGCTCATCTATTGCCCTTTCCATCTCCCTAAAATTAAACTTAATCTCTAAACCCTAAATTTGCAAACTGATATATTGAAAAGGACTTAGATTCATAAAGATCTGATTCTATATGGACAAGTGAGTCTCCATTTTTTCAGCTGTAAAATGGGAATACTAATAAGTAATCATAAATTGCTTTGTAAAATAAGTATGAAATGAACGCAAAAATCTAAGGAATGTGCTTTACAAAGTAGTTCCTTTTAAAATAAAATGATAGTTTCTCTTATTTCCTTCATCAATCACCTACCTGCCCCAGTCCCTGTTGGAATCCATATTGTTTTTCCATCCATGTTTACATAGCAATTTGTACAAATTGCTGTAATTGCTATGTACAAATATCACAATATCACTAGGGTGTCACTATTGTAACATACACAACACAAATGTACATATATACACACACACCTATAATATATATGTGTATGATGTATGTATATCCTTACTAGATATTAAATTTCTTGAGGACACGTACAGTATCTTGTTGAACATTTTATACCCATGTTGCCCAGCATGGTTCCCTACAAATCAAGGTAATAAAATAATTGTTATGATCATTTGTTGACTTGAACTGAACAGTTAGGAGATATTGATTAGATAAATTATAAGATTTTGAAGGGTTTTGAATAACAAGATGAATAATTTGGATCTGAGGCAACAGATGATAGAGACTCATTTTAGGTTCTTATGCAGGAGAGTGGCTTGGAGAAATAGTATTTAATACAGATTAACCTGGCCAAGATGCAAGAATACTGGAAGGAGAAATTCTGGAGGACGAACAACCCAGAAGGTATCAATAAACTGGGATGGAGAAAATACTGGCAGGCACTTAACCAAAATAGTAGTATACTTATCTGTAGATCAAAATTTAGTTGACTTAAATTGAATGTGATAGCTCATATAAAGTAGCAGGCTTTCTATTCTTGGAAGGTTTTTTATGTTTTTGTTTTGTGTGTTTGTTAATAGAAAGTGTTTTGGTATAAATTCATATTGAAATTATTTTGTTGGCAAAAAAAATCCAGAAACAATTTACAACTCCATTTTGTGAATTGAAATTATTGTGTTTCTTTACAAACGGTTTGCACTTTTGTTTGAAAGGGCTTTGATTTCATATTTAGTGAATGTGTGATAAATATTGGTGATTAATTTCTGCATATACAAACACATAGGGATTAAACATTAGTTAGAAAGAACTCGGTTATAAATCTGATTAACTAAGACATGTTAGATAACAAGGTGATTAAGAATACTATTACTTAAGATTTGGAGCCTGTGATTTCTTACAGAAAGAAAAGAAATCCTATTTACCAAAGGCAAAGCTAATTTATCTCACTTTGCCTTCAGTGAGTCAGAAGAAGTCTCAAGTCTGGGTTAAGATCAACATCTTCCCTGAAAAATCTTTGGAGAATCAAACGAAGTTGCAACTTCATAGTCTGACTCTCATGAATCATTATTCACTGATTCCAGACAGGAGCACCAAATTATTCACTGGAACTGAACCCATTTTATGGTACATAGAATTGATTTTCAAAATTAATATGGATAACTACCTTAGCAGCTTTTGGCAAGACAGGCCACCTTGACTCTATCTACTTGTTTCTACAAATTGCTTTCTGATTACCAAATTTAATTCTGTTCACCTGCTTCTATCATATGTATTTTTTTCACTGTAGCTTCAAAATAAAGAAATGCTTTTTGGTATCATAAGTTCCAAATACTTTATTACTATACTCTGTACATCAAGATGCATGTATCATCATAGGAAAATAAATTTTTTAAAAACTTGCATTTCTTTTACACAAATTAAGAAAGCAGCTATTTTCATGTATAAAGAAATGAAAAAACTGAATTGAAATTTTGTTTTATTTCTTTGTTTATTTTATTGAAACATAATTGATTATACATGTCTGTGGGGTACAGAGTTGCATTTCAATACCTATGTGCAATATGTGATGCTCAAATCAGGATAATTAGTATATTCAATATTGTACAATGTTACCATTTTTCATGGCTCTTTACAATTCTGTAAGAACCAATTGCTTCTTTAAACAGATATGGTAGGAAAAATGGCTTTCAATATGTTACTAAAATACTAGTCAAGAGGTAATAGGTATCAAAAATATTACAGAATACACAATAACATGAAATTCATTTACTGTTGATGGCAATGTTAAACTGAAGAGAGATCACATCTAAGCCAAGCAGAGAAAAAGATAGTATATTAAATTTGCATGGGATATTGGAAAGGAAAACATAAGTTGATTACACAGGTGGAACCATTTGAAATTCCTGATATCTGACTGTTTTTGATGTACAAATAAGAGTTTTAGGTATGTCATGCATCATTGAATGAAATAAATTCTTTATTCTATAGCTTTCTCCCAAATTTTCTTACCATCACTTTATCAGCCAAGAATCTAATCAAAGAAGAGTCTGGGGTCTAATTTCCTATATTTGAAGTGATTCTGTGAGCAAAAACTTTCCAGGAAAATTTCCATCTGCCCTACAATATTTTATTCTTTCTTCCATTAAACATATTTTTTCAAGTAGTCATTATGTGCCAGACATTGCCAGGCATTTAATATATAACTGGGGTGGGGTGAAGGGGAGAAAAAACAGACAAGATTCCTTCTTTTATGGATTATACATTCTATTGGGATACATGTATCCTATGTTCCATCAAAATACCTAAGTATTGCTTAAACAATCCCTGTCCTTTCCCACTTACATATATTTACTTAACCTTCCCTTCTACCTTCAATAACATTCTAATCCCTGTCTCGTCCAAGTCTAATATTATCCCTATTTACTGCACAGAATCAAGTAATTTGCTTTCTATGAAACATTCTTTGAACTTCTGGCCAGAAATAATCTTAACTTTTCTGGAGAAGAGAGGAAAAAAAAGGAAGACGGAACTTATATCTATTGAATGTTACTATATGCCAGGAACTGTACTAGATTTTATATATAATTTTATACAATTTTATTTGATCTTCATCACACCATTATCACTGCTTTGCTGATTAGAAATAATTTGTGTAAGAATATATCCCTTGGTTAGAAGTTGTTACTCAGGTTCATATTTGTTCAATATCAAGTTAGTTCTCTATACACCAAAGCCAACTATCTGAATTGCTGCAACACTCAGGTTTGTGCCTTTTTAAATGTCAGATATGACTTGTAAATTATATTAAAGAGAACTAAATTCTTCACTTTACTTATGATAGGTGTTAAAAAATGCTTATTTAATAAAAAAATAAATTTTAAGTGCTAGAAACCCAGATATTATTTGTGCTAGATGCTCAAAAAATTTAATCCATTCCCTCTTTACTTACTATCAAAAAAATAATCCTAAAATGGAATTTAGGGCAAATCCCTGACCTGGAATAGTTGCATGATGACTAATATGACTTAGAAAATACAGTATTGGGAGTCAAAGATGACTCGCAGGATTCTTATTTGAAAATGTCAGCATATGGGCCAGCCCCCATGGCACACTCGGGAGAGTGCGGCACTTGGGAGCACAGTGGCGCTCCCGCCTCGGGTTGGAATCCTATATAGGAATGGCCAGTGCGCTCACTGGCTGAGCGCGGTGCGGGCAACACCAAGCCAAGGGTTGCAATCCCCTTACCGGTCACAAAAAAGAAAAAGGAAAAAAAGAAAGAAAAAAAAAAGAAAATGTCAGCATATGATGTTTTCTTTCCCCAACATGGAACTCCAGGAGGAAGAGAATATAGAGGCATGGAATGAATTTAGCTTTAGGATGTTGAATTTGAGATGTCTGTGAGACAATGAGATGGCATGACCAACAGAAAAATGGGATCTTAGGTAGACGTTCAATAAGGAGCACTGGGCTAGAGAAAGGGATTTAAGATGTGTTAAAAAATACTATTTCTATATGCTTTTCAACTTTAATAATGAAATATTTTAATTGATCTGTAAATTTATATTAATGTGTTTGAGGTTAGGATATCATTTATTTTTTCCCTAAAAATTAACTAGTTACTTCAGCATTTTTGAATGAGTGTTCTTTTTTTAATTTATTTGCAATAACGTATTTCTTCTTTCCTTCCTTCCTTCCTTCCTTCCTTCCTTCCTTCCTTCCTTCCTTCCTTCCTTCCTTCCTTCAAGGCTGGCCACACTTACTTTTGTCCATTTTTAGGATGAGCATACTTTCTACAGCTTCTTCAAAAGATGTAGTACAGTAAATAATAAGCAGTACACCTAGCTAAATTGTTAAAGATACTCCTGCAGATGACATCCATACATTTCAAAACAACCCCTGATAGTTTTTCAACTAACTAAATTTCACAACTCTACTATTGTTCAACACACATTTCTTTCTTGTCCACGAAGGTATAACAGCACACATTTAAATAATTCAGTTAAATCTAGACACGTTAGGGCTTTAGTACTTTTCATAACATCTGTTTAGCCATATTGTAAATGTTCAGTGACACTGGAAATGATTTTTTTCTTTGTGAACCTGTAAAACATCTAGGACATTCCTCTTTCTGTTCTTATCAATATTAGTCCCTTTCTGTTGCTTATAACAAAATACCTGGAACTGGATAATTTGTAGAGAAAACAAAATTTATTGCTTACAGTTTGGTTGGCTGGGGAGTCCAAAGTCCAGGGAATACTTATGGGGAGGGCCTTCTTTGGTGGTGACTTTGGGGATGCAGGGTTTCACATGGTGAGAACAGTGGAGCAGAGAGAGAGAGAGAGAGTTCCTCCTGTGCCCTCTTTTTAAAGCCACCATTAAACCATTAACTTAATCACTTCTTCAAGGTCCCACCTTTCAATTACCATAATAGGATTTCCTACCCTCCACAGTAACAGTGGGAATTAAGCTTCTAATATATGGACTTTCGGGGACACATTTTGATCAATATGCAGCATTATCATTCCCAAACCACCATGGACTGTTAACTAATCCATTTGACTTTTTTTCTTTTTTCCAACAATTAACATCAAGATCTATAGATTACAGACCTCATCCTTTCCCCTTTTTCAAAATCAATATATCTGTTTCTATTAATCTGTTAGCAAGAAGAGGACAAGACACTCAGGCATCAGATGTGAAACTAACCTTTAAGGTTCCTTCCAATCCTGAAATTGTATGTTTTATAATAATATAGACCAATCTGGAACATTATAAAATACTACTTTTATTTTCATGCTTACACACAGGTTTTATATTCTGTGGAGAAAAAAATTGGGGGAAAGGAAAACTAGAGGTTGTTTAATAGCACTCCATTTCCCCTTCTCTGTTAACCATATTTACTACATTACCTCTTTAGTAAACAGGCAAAATGGAAGTAAAATACAAGTTAAGTTCATCTGCTTTTTCTCTCATCAGTGACCCAAGCAGTAAACCTAACTTCGCCTTGCTTTGCTAGAACATACATAATATAAAATACAATTTAGGTTGTACTCGATATTTTTCACCTACCCCTTTCCACGTTTTAGAGTTTTTTCTCACTTTCCTTACAATTTATTCTTCATTTTATGCTTTCTCCAACTTTTTATATGCTGTGCTATAAAAGCTAACCACAACAGAAAGCTCTATTTCTATACAGCTGCATTAGTTTATTAGATGTATGTTCCCTTTCTTTCTCATTAGGAAATTTGTGAGGCTATAATAAAGATCCTTATTTTTAGGAGCTTTCACCTGTCTTTGTCATGAATTTGGTTTTTTCCAGAAGATTTTCTTAAAACATAGGGAAGATATTAGACTCTACAAAGTATTCATTTCCTGGTTTTATGGCACCTAAGATGATATGATCATCTTCTGCCAAGATTCCTGTCACTTCCACTTTACCAAATGATGCTTTCTTGATAAAATAAGATCCAAAATAGCAGTCCTTATTAAACTTCTGAAAAGTAAACCTCTCAGTAAGGCAAAAATTATCAGATGTTCCACTTTTTAACCAAATGAGCCTTCAATCAGATACCTAGATAGTTTATATTTACAGTTTCATCGAATTTATTCTTTTCCAAGTTTCAAATTAGGTGCTACTATTCTCCTTAGTCTCATTACTATAATTAAAATAAATAACAAGGATCTTAGACAATTCTATCCAATTTATCCAACTTACTTAGACTTCTAACCTCTTATTCTTAATAAGCATTAGTTATAGTTGCAGTCCACTATTGGCTCCTGTCGATCATATCTAGCTAAGACATATGCACTTGTGTATAATCTTAGCAAAGCAAACTGAAATTTAAAGCCTTATTCTTCAAATTCTATAACTTATCTAAAATTTAATTCTATAGTCTGGAACTTAATGAGAGCTAACATTTATATTGCACTTACTGTTTTAATTATTCTAAGCACTTTATGTTTATCAGTTTATGTATTCCTCACAACACTCCATGATTTCAGTATCATTATTATCCTCATTTTACAAATAAGGAACTCGGGACACATGAGGTTAAGTAACCTGCCCAAGGACATATAGTTAACAATGGTAGAGATAGCTCCTTCATTTGTGCTCTTGACCATTACAGTACACTACTATAACCAGGCTGATGCATACACAGAAATAGTGTAGACATACAATTTTACAGTTGTATGAGTCCATGTAGTAGAGGGTATAAATCCTGTCCCCATTTTTATTTAAAGAGCATAGAGTCTGATCATAGAGTCCAATAGCAACTTTTTTTAAAATGGGGTTTTAGAATTTCATTCAGTCCTAGAATAGGAATGAGGTGAATATGGTAGGGCAGCAATATGCCATCACAGAAATATTTAGGATTTGCAGAGCTATGAAAGTTCTACCTATGGTGACAAGTGGAAAGTGGAGGGTGAGGAATGAGGAGGTGATGGTAAAAGACATTTGTGGCATGGAAATATTTTACCTTAGACCTTAGGCTACTCTTAACATATACACTACATGACAATTTATCTGATGTTGGCAGCAGAATGAACTGTCTTTCTGAATATTATTCACGGCCATCTTTTCATGCTTTGCACCCTCCTTCAAAAATAATGTCATATAGCACTATGCACCATTAGGGTGTTGAACTAATTTTAACTGGTAAACCTTCCTGTCCCTTTTAAAGCTGTTTGCTATGTCACTGAAATAGTTCCGAATTAAGAATACATCTAAAATCACAGTAGAAAAACACAAAAAAGAGACCTATGGATATTTAATACAGAAAAAAATTCACCTTGAATATTCATAATTAGAGTTTTAATAGCTATTTTGAATATGTCCATTTAATCAAGTTTGCAGACAAGAAGTAAGAAAAAGAGAAGTAGTCTACCTTGATTTTAAAGTCAGAGACATGAGGCCATAGTGATTTTTTAAGGATCTAATCCTAACCAAACAAGCACTCGATAGAAGGCTTTGGACCATCTCCCATATTTCTTACATTAGCAGCCCCATGGAAAGTGGCCACATCCTGACCACTCTTCATGATGTGAACAATTGTATTATAATAGACTGTAATTCTGTAAGAAACAGCAATTCTGAAAGGCTAATGTTTCTTTTTAAAATAGAGAAGTAGCTACTGAATGCCTTAAAGTACAGATTGATTGGATATTAAAGATAGGAACAGTGATTTTAAGTTTCATGAAAAGCGACACATTTCTGTCAAGTTTCTGAGCTGTAGGCACAAGATAGATGTTTAAGTGAATGGTTCAAAGAAAATTGCCTTTTGTGTTTTTGTTGTTGTTGTTCTTCTTCATTATTCTTGTTCAAATGCTGATACATCATGCAACTCTCTTACAACAACATATGCAATTACCAAAAACAGTTTGACACATGCACAAATTTTAGCTCTCCATCACCAACATTTCAAAATGTGGCTGGTGCAAGCTACACAAAATGATTTATTGAAAATTTTCTTCAGTAAAAGTACTTCAAATCAGCACTATTTTAACATAACATTTTAAATTCCATTTAATTAACACCCAAGTTTTAACCTGATTGAATAAAAGCCATGGTCTCAAAATAGTTAGAACTATTTGGGTATCCACCAAGCTTTATTTTCCTCCAAGTTTTAAAAACCAAAAGATATTCTGGGTTCAGTCAGTAAGGTCTTCTTTATTCTCTACAGTGATGGCATTGCTTATAAATATATTATGGAACCAACCTCAGAAAAAAAATAAATGTGTAGAGCTAGAAGTTGTTTCACTTATTCCTGAAAGTCTTTCTTGATAGGGCAATAAAACGTACTTCTTATTTTTAATCATTATTTTTAGAAGTCACTTTAATAATTCACACAAAAAAATATATTTTGAAAATATAACATGAGGTTTTACATTATTTTATATTCTCATATTTTTATTATAAATGTTCAACTAAGAACTAATCATCATCATTATCAAGTTCTTACGTTACAATTGAGAAAGGTTATTGGATTTGGAATCCAAGGACCTGCCTCTGAGTAATCTTACTATATGCCCTTGAGCAGATCATTCTACTTCTTTGATCCCAGCAACCACTACATTTTATGGTGTTATTACTCCAAATTAATATTCACTTGGCATCATGTAAAGGAGTAGCCCAGACAGGTGTAGCAGATTAAATAAGTACATAGTTATAACTGGATAAGAAGTCTTGTTAAGAATCTGTTTTTTGGTAATGTTTTCATTATGACATCATAAAATTAAAAGTCACAAAATTTATCTTTAGTGAAAAATTAAAAAGATTTGAGATTCTATAAGATTATTTATGTTCCTCAGGATTCTTTCTTTTTTAAAAAATTCTTTAATTACATAAGATAATAAATTAAATAAAGAGGATAAAAGATTATCTCTGCTCCCACTATCTTAAACTATCTTTTAGGAGAATTTCAGAATTTTTCAAAATATACTTTCTATAAAACAGATTGTTTTTGGCGGCTGTTAAGCAAAATATATTTAAAACTTCATATCCTTTTTAACTTAGTCACAGCAAAAACAGTTTTCTATATCTTCATAATCACCCTTATTCTGACAGAACACTATATAAACAAGTATATCTTCCATAATTTCTTCAAATTTTCCAATATTGTTAGTTATCTAGGTTATTTCTGAATTTTTTCTTTAGTTATTTCCCATTTACCATTATAAAGGTATCTATAGCATGTACTTTTTTCTGGTATTGGATATATTTCCTTGCAAACTATTCTTAAAATTTTCATAAGTGGGTCATAGTTATGGGCATATTTAAGGTCGATTATACATATTATTGGGCATTTTTCAATTTATACTGCAATACATAATTTAATAATTTGCTCATAGCTTTTCTAGAAATAATATCTATTTTTAAATAAATGTATAAATTTAGTAAATTTACTACTACTAATTTGGGAGAGGAAGATGGGATCCTCATATTAATTTACTTTTTAAAATTTAATGATGTTAAAACTGGTCATTCATTGTAGTTTCTGTTTTATAAATTGTTTATGTTATTTGCCCCCCAAAATACACCTGGATCTCCTGTTCTGTTGAAAACAAGTTTAGAGTAATGTCTGAAGCATGGTAGCAGCTCAATGGAAGTATGTGAATGAATAAACTGTGTGATCTTACAGGTTAACTTGTTTTTATTAGCTGTTATTTAATAAAACACTATTTTCTTCTAGTTCAATTGATCAATCAAATATATTTTGCTTTAATGAGAACTGTATATTAATTTTGATGCAGTTACAATCAAGACTTTAAATGAACATATTTGATCCAAAATACACTACATTGCTCAGAAAAATTGTGCTTCATTGATTTTACATATAGACATACTGTGTTTACTTTAAAATCCATTAATTGAACAAAGTCAAATAAATCATCAATGTCCATATAGTGACATTGAAATTGAAAATGGGTTAGTGGATGAAATATGCTTTGTGTTTCATTACACATCACTTTTCTGACAGGCACCTGTCAGCCTCTGTTCTCTTCTATAAACCTACCTAAACAATGTAAGATAATTCATTTTCTGCCATTATTGCTTAACATTTCTTTGCTCTTTTGTTAAGGGTTTCTGGCAAGAAGCCTTCTTCTTGCTTTTGAAATACAAGTGGCCTTTGGGAGTAGGAAGAGGCTGACTGTTTTCCCCTCAGCTTTGCATATAGCAAATGTCGCCTTAAAATAATCTCAGCACAGAAAAGTATGTGAGGTTTTCTGAGGCCATTTTCAAATGTCCTTAAGGAAGAAGGAAGATAGGTGGCTGTTCTAGCTCTCCTTCTCTTTATCCTGTCCTTATTCTTATTGCCATGCATTCAACAACTGCTTGTTAAGTGCCCATTGTGTTCCAAACACTGTGCTGGGTACCCATGCCACCAAGGAACGGCATCCCTTGAGCTCAGTCATAGGGCTATTTACTACAAAAATAGCAGAAAACCTATGATTTGTCCCATTCCTTCACTTTCACTTTTGTTCTGAAGATCTTTAGATTGCTATGCTGGTATTACTATACCAGGTTAGAATTGAAAATAATATGACCAATAAGATACGAAATTGAAAGTTTCCTGTATGAAAAATCTCCACGACTCCCAGGTTACTTTAAATTTTTGAGTGCATAAATTTTAACAAAACAAATTGTTTTCTCTGAGGCAATCATGGATCAAGAACCCATTGTGTGTAATGGGGTTTTCTCATGACTGCAAACCACTGAAGCGGCTCCCTATGTGATGCTGTAATGTCAGCTGACATAAGATGGTCCCAATGCTGTGTGAAGCAGCAAATAATGGAGACAGCTGAACAAGCTTTCTTTTATAATGGTTTGCAGAAATAAGTGACCATGAAAATAATCATTCTTCAGTGAATAACAAGAGAGAGTGGGGGAAGTGAAGGTCTTATATCACCAAAGCATTCGGTTTTTCTCTACAATATGCAATTCAAATTTACTATTCAATGCCTTATTCATACTTACAACATCTCACTGCCTTTGAAGGCAGGGCACATGACCACTATTGGGTTAGGCAGCTCTGCATTAATGTACAATGTTCCTGCTAATAATACCACTGGCATCTCAAAGCTCAAAACTTCCTCTGTCTTATCCTTTTCAGTGAGGAAATTAGGTAAAAGAATAAAAGTCTTTGTAGAAGGTCAAAGGGCATGGTAGAAGAAAGTAATTGAAGGATCTAATTTTCATGGAACAATCTTAAGAACCATTATTGGATTTTTGACTAGTGAAAGAAAACGTGTTGCATTCATTTAGCAAATTCAAATACGTCTCAACCCACTAATGTGAAAATGCAGGGTTATGACCTACTCATCCATGCTAATGACTATGTCATTTACATGTGTTTGCCACTTTAATAGAGAATAAATGGTTGAAGATTTTATAAAGGATTCACTTGATTCTGCTAAGATGTCTAATGACAGAAAATATGCCAAGTAAAAAAAACATTAAAATTTTTCATTCTGTACCAGTTTCCTCATAAATACATTTCTTTCTCAATATCTACTACCTAGATTAACACAAACTAAGAAGAGTCAACTGTTTTATTGGCTAAAAGTTCAATTTATTGGTGTTTCAGTAGGCTATCCAAGATGTAAAGCCTAGTAAATTATTGTAAAATAATTTTTCCCATGAATCTAACTATATATGTGTGTGTATAAAATATTACATTAATTAATTTCTTGTTTACAGCCCAACCAACAACATAAGTCTTGACAAATACTGAAATATTTACCATTCTCTTGTTGGTTGTGGCTATGAACAACATAAGATCACCATATTCTGGTAACTTAGAATATTTTAACTCCTGTTATGCTAGTTTACATATTTAAAAACCCAAAACACAAAGATGTGAGAAATCTATCCAAAACTTGTCAGAAAAAGTAAAGTCAAAGGCAAATGCAAAATATCTTCAATAATCAACTCTGGTTTTGAATTTTCAGCACTCCTGTATCCCTGAGCATCCCTACCCGTAAGCTGGATGCCAAACTTTTAAAATTTATTTTTCATATTTAAGTGGCATCATAACATGGTTATTCATGTGAAACTACATAATGCAATATTCACACATAATGTAATATTCACACACATCCCTAAAGGAATTTATAGCACAGGAATTTATAAGTACATAATTTCATCTCATTATTAGATTTTCATATTTTATTTGACATATTAAGTAACAGGAGAATAATATTAGCTATAGCAATATTAGCAAATACAGGGAAGTATTATATGAAAGATTTATTTGTAAATAAATGATATCCATTCTTCCAAATGTAGACACAAATATATTTCAAGATATAATATTCTATAAACTATATTCAGATATAGGGGACTGCTTATCTACTGGATTTGGCTATAATTACAGAATCATAACTGTTTATATAAAGGGTAATAAATATCAAACTTGAATATTACTATGAAATCAACATGCAAAATTGCTCACGTGGTATAAATGCAAATTTTTAGAAATAATAATGCCAACACGGGATCCTATTGAAAGTTTTTATTGAAAAAATAAAACTTAATTGAAAAAATATTGCTCGTTAAATGATAAATAACCTTAGTAATGTTTTTAAAAATATGATAATGTAGAACATGGCTAAATGAAAGAAAAACTTTCAAATATGAACATAAAAAATAACCAATTATAAATATGAAATACACATACCAATTAGCAATAAGAATAACCAATATGATTTTTACCATATTCAAAAGGGCTATTTTTAAAAAACATAAGCAATTCACCCAGAAACCCTCTTTCTTTTATACAGTTTAAAAGTTGATTTTTCACATGGATCAGGTTAGTGTTGTAGGCTGAATTCTGATACGGCCACCATACCTCCATCCCTTGCTGTTGCTTGTGTGACTGTTATTTTATATGACAAAAGAGAGTTTGCAGATGGGATTAGTATTATTAATCAGTTGAAATTAAAATAAGGAGCTTATCTGGGTTGGCCTAATGTAATCACATAAACTATTTTTTAATTGTTTTTCATTGTATATGTTTATGGGGTACTATTTGTTGTTTCAATACATGCATATATTATATAATGATATAATCTGAATAGTTAGCATATCTATCACCTAAACATTTATCATTCTTTATGTTTATAACATTCAAGATCCTCTTTTCTAGCTATCATGAAATATACAATACAATATTATTAGCTACTGACACCCTAAGGCCCCAGAACTTATTCTAACTATAACTTTGTGACTTTGTACCAACATATCCCTAGGCCCCCTCCCCTCTCCTATGCCCTGCCTCTAGTAATCACTATTCTACTTTCCATTTCTCTTTTTTTCTCTCTTTCTAATTTATCTTTCTTTATTGACCCATAATAATTGTATATATTTATAGAGTACAATATGATATCTGGGTACATTCATACTGTGTTCACTGATCAGGGGTGCTTAGTATATCCATTACTGCAAACCGTATGAACTCTGTAAAGAGAGAATTTTCTCTGGCTGGTAGCAGAAAAATTCAGGTATTTAAGTGTGAGGAAGAGTTGATGAGGGGAAGTTGCTCCATTGCTGAAATGGAGGGGTCACAGAGCAAAACCTGAGAGTGGCTTCTGGAAGCTGAGACCAGCTCTTGGCTGTTAAACGACAAAAAACTGGGGCCCTCAGTCCTGTCATTACAAAGAAATGGATTCTGTCAACATCCTGAATGAGCATGGAAGTATATACTTACCTAGTCAAGAGTCCAGATTAGGATGCAGCCAGTTAATACCTTGATTTCAGACTTATGAGACTTTGAGCAGAGGACCCAGTTAGAATATAACACCTTGGAAAGTACATCCTATTTAGCCACTGCATATACCTCAAGAAGGTGTTAAATGAATTATAATACTTTGATTATCCTTGAATGCAGCAACAATCTATGAATAATCAAAATAGAAGTCAAGTTTTTAATTCTTTCATTGGTCTAAAAATTACTTAGTACTTACTATTTTTCAGGAACTGTTTTAGCAATTGCAAATAAAATAGTAAACAACATATACAAAAATGTTTGTCCTCATCAATTGTATGTTCAAGTGGAGAGAAACCTAATAAAGCAAATAAACATATGACAATTCGTATGGCTTCAAGTGCAGAAACTTCTTTTTCTACAAAGGTAACTTTTAATAAAAACGATGGTGATCACTTTAAGCTAATCATAAACAAAGTAATAGAAAATATATGATACAAAAATATGAAAATCTAGATGCAATGTATATTTCTATAATAATTTTAAATTACTTTCAAACTTTTTAAAACCAAATTTGTATTTTCCCAATCTGCAGTCAGAAAAAAACAGTCTGTGACTTATACTGAAACTTCTATCAGAATAGTAGTACATTTTGGAGGTCTTAAATTCTGCTCAGATGTTTGAAAGTTGGCATCAAGAATTCTAATAGATAGATCTGCAGTCTTGATCCAACTCTAAATCTTCTGGAAGAAGAAACATAGTTGACCTCTGTAACATTATTTCAGGTTTACCTCTTCATTACAAAACAGCATCTTGCTAAGACTTAATAATATTTCCATAAAATTAAACCCTTAAATTTTGCCAATTTCCCTGAAATTCAGAAGACAAAATATGGAAATGGTCAAATTATATTATTTTTTCTGTACTATTTTTTGAGACCTTACAATGGAAACTTTCAGTAAGGAGACTACTGGCCAGACCCTTAAAGTTACCTAGTTTTCCTCTTAACTCTCCATTTTGAATGTCATTTGGAAAACTGTAATGTACTATTAATGATTTAGCATCACACTGTAATGTCGAAACAATAATTTCTTATATGCAGATGATTTAAGTTAATCATCCTTGTATCACCAGTACAAAGCACAGTGGCATACAGAAAATTGTCATTCAATATTTCTGAATAAATTAATGTTTTTTTCAATATATTAATTTAATAATTACTATAAATGTGTATGGAGTTCCTTCTCTGTATCAAGTCTACTATGCACTTCACATGTCTTTTCTCATTTATTCATCTATCAGTTGGGATTCGGTTATTCTTTATATGAGAGAAAATCCAAAATAACTTAAATAAGCTTTAATTTTATTTCTCTCTAGCTTAAAAAGAGCCTGAGGGTGGAAAATCCAGGGATGTATAATAGCCCATGCGATACATGCTTAAGGCTCCTTCTTTCTCACTGATCCACCAACCTCAGAACATCACTTCTATCTAATGGCCCAAGAAACACCAGAATCACATCTTCATTCCATCTGGACAGAAAGAAACTGGACAGCCCAACTCAGATATTGCACAAAATATTTCCTCTTAAAAGACATTGGCCAGAACCAAATCATATGTCAACAACTAGCTACAAAGACATCTGAGAAAAGTAGACTGGGTATCCACCTGAAAGTCAGGGATTCTATTACTAAAGAAAAAATAGAGAACCAATATTTTGATAGTCTCTGTCACATTTTCTAAAAAAAAAAATTAGATACAATTTTTATTGCAGATGAGAAAACTGAGTGACAGAGAGGTTAAATGTCCTTCAGGAGTTCAGAACACGTGGGAGCTAAGATTCTGCCCAGTTCCAGAGCACTGCTACAAAAAGTGCAGCCCATGAACCAGTACTTGTCCACAAATAGGATGCTACCATCCCTAGGAGGGAAGTACAGAAATCGAAGCATATCAAACACAATTTTTTGTTTGTTTTTTAATTTGTTGAAACATAATTGATTGTAAAAAGCACTGGTCCATGACTGATTGAGAGGGGGAAACTGAATCTTCAGAGATGTTAAAAAGCACTGTTTTAAAACCTGTAAGTCCATTACTTATGATGACTTGCAGGATATTCTAAATTCCTCACCTTTGCAATCATTCTTTCCTTTAAAGTAAAACTGCCCTCATTCCCTTCACACGAACTGTGGGAAGTCCAGCCCTGTCCTAGACTCTGTGAATTCCCAGATACTACATTTTCACGGGCACCTTTCTTACCAATTATATGATCTCTTCAATTTCCTCTATTTTACTTCCTGTAGCCTTTTCTCTCCCACCATTGACAAAACCAACTGAGTGACAGAGAGGTTAAATGTCTTCCACATGTGGGAGCTAAGATTCTGCCCAATTCCAGAGCACATCTACTTACTTCTCCCCATTTGTTCTCGTATTCTTGTTTTTTCACTCTAGGAATCCCCTTGAAACTCCAAATTATCTTTTTTTTTTTTTTTTGTAATTATGTACAGGAATTTTGATTTTTCTTTTTCTCACCAAGCTCATTACTTTATTCTTCCAAGAAACCCATCAAGGACCATCAGGTGTTTTCTTTTACAACACAACCATTTTTCTTCATAGGCAGAAATATCAGAGATTAGTTTCTTGATCTTATTTGCTTGTTTTAAATAGTATTACGTTTTTGCCTCTATGTTCTTATGATGCTATTTTAGCACAATATTTAAGACTTTCCACAACATGAGTCCCAGCATAGCTTGCAAACTACATCTTACACCAGCTCCCTCATCATTCCCTCTTTCGTTCTTTTATAGAACTTTAAAAAATAACTCTATTAGACATTAACATTTCATTAACATTCCTTAGATATTTCTGTTTCTCCTACTAGAATATAAATTCTCTAGAGCAGTGAATTATTTCATATTTGTCGTTGTCACTCCAGCACTTAGCAAGGTGTCTTGCATAATGAGGTATTTAACATATTTGCAGCTGAATTGCTTCAAGAGACTCTATTATGCCAACTTTAGGATTTATTTTCAGACCTTCATCTCAAAATTTTGCTATCTGTTTATAGGCTGAGTTTCCCAGAAGCATTCTTTAGAATCCACATATTTCCACCAAAGGATTATGCCCACAATTTGGATATTTACAGCACTTGTGCTTGGCTCTATAGTTAACGATACAGACTGTCTATACCCATAAATCAATGATTTTGAATTCTAGAAGACTCAAACCTTTTAAATACAGTATTTATTGATGCAATTCATAATATGTAACTTACCTGATTAAAATAATCAATATAACTTTCTATCTAATATGTATAGAATAATCAAGAAAAAAAGTAATTTAAAAATAAGCATTTCAATTCTGTGTATTATATAATGAAGCTGTTATAGGTTTGTAAATGTATGTACAATCACCATGAATGCAATGGCTCCAAAAAAAGAGAATGATACAGTGTGACTTTACAAAATGGTAAACAGCTGTTGGTAAACTTTCGAACAAAATAAAGCACCATGCTCTCTCACTTTAGACAATAGCTGTAATTATGAAAAATTCAGTCTGTATTTAAACCATACAAAACACATGCTGGGTTTATATGTAAAATAGAATTAGGGTATACAAATGAGGGGGCATGGAAACACAGGAATATTGTCTGGAGGCAGAAGAATTCTTTATTTTGCACATTATCTAGTATCTCTGCTTACTAAATGCTAACTAATAGCGCCTTTCAAATTGTGATAATGAAAAATTATCTCACAAGTTACCCAAATGCCCCTACAGGGCAGTATCATTCCCATGGATAACCACTAGTATAAACATATGAATTATACATGTAACAGCACAAACTTTACTTCATAATTCCTGCCCTTATTACACATGAAATTTATTAAAATAACAAATATTAGCATATTAACCACTGGTTTAAATCAAAAATTGAAAAAAAAATAGTTAGGTGAGCTCTCCTATTATCATTATACTTAAATTGCTGCCATTTCTTAAAATAATCCTGGTATCTATGACCATAGCCAGGAAGAAAACTCACCTTGAACCACGACATTTTAACACATCCTGAAATGCATACTTAGCTTTGCCTTTAACTGTGGAGTTTCAGAGGCCTATGAAAGTTCATTACTGTGCCAATATGTAAGATGTTCCCCATTTTTCATGGGCATTGGTCCTGAGTCACATGTTTAGAACCACCAAGACCTTGATATTTTTAGAACTGCCCCTTTACTTCAGGCTGCAAGCCAGCAGGCTGATGAGGTGTCTAGACCATCATACTTCATTTGTCACTAACATTTCACTCTCATATCGAAAATGCTGAAGTTCGGGGACCTGGAGTCACATTTTTGATAGACTTCCTGAACAACTAATTGAGCTATCCAAATCCAAAGTCCTAGTCATACAAATTTTTATTACCTGTACCTCTGCTGAGAAAGCGATACAACAGGACAAAGACCATCCAATAAGATCCTTTAATAAGTTACTGACAACATTCAATACAGACAATAGAGAAACCAACTTTGAGGCATGCTCCTCCAGACTGCTTTTGCTAGATAGAAATAAGTTGATTGAAAATGTAATAGCTGAAGGCAGTTGCAAGAAGAAGCCATCATGAAATAGGCAAATTAAATTCCCCTAGGCAACCAGAGAATAGAGAAAGACAATATAAGTGGCACTGTCCTTTCCTAGTCCATTCTGCTTTTGTTTTTATTTTTAATGTTCAATAAAACAAACAGTATATATTGGGATGCAGGGGCTAGGATGAGCAACTAATCAGAAATTCTGAAGTTAAAAGGATATGATTCATGCAATCATCAGTGAAACGGGGACGGATCTTTACCTTCAGGGCTGGTAAGGACATCTCAACCTTAAAGCATGGAAAAAATTCTCCTCCCCATTACATATAAAATCATCTTAGGAAACAAAATACAAGGGCCTTGACTCATAGGAACTGTTAAGAGATAATTCTACCTATAGCAAGTTAGATGAGTAAACGTTTTCACAACTTGTACAGCATAAAATTCTGAAACTCCAAACTTCAAAGGTGAAACTAACAAACGCCAGTTCTGGAAGGGGCTGTGTGCCTCAAAAGAGAAGTTCTGTTTCTTTCTGAATGTATGTTTCTTCAGTGCAGGCTTGTTTTGTTCACTCATATTTAAGTGCTTTCAATAATGCCTGGTACATAGTAAACTCTCAATAAATATTTGTTGAAAAAATAAATACGTGAATGAATTGCCTTTATCATAAGTCTGGTAAGGTGCAAGTATAGATTAAGTTGAATAGAATAACTATAAGACATATACTACTAATCTACTTTTCAAGATTCTTTGGTGAATTCACTTTCTTTTTGTTTAGAATGATAATTTCAGAGTAATATTAAATATAAAGTTAATTTCATTAGAAAAATAATCTTATTCTGTGGTATATTCTCTTACCTTTCATATAACTGTAGACCTTGCTATTTGCCCAAGTAACCTAAAAATGTTATTACAGTACTATCTGGTAACATTTAGACAAAGTAAAGGAAAAGAAAGTAATATTTAATGAATACCCACTATGTCCAAGGTATTTTGCATATGTTATCTTGAAATACTCACAAAAACTGGGTGGGCATTATCAGATTTTTAACAGAGAAAATAATTAAAATATAGAAATAGGTGGTACCTAGAATTTATATCCAGGTGCCTCTAAAACCCAATTGCCATTCTTATTCTGATTACTTTACAAATGCAGTCGAGGTGGGGGAGAGAAAGAGAGAGGGAAAAGAATTAATGAAAATGTGTCACATGCTAGACATTGTGCAAAGTAATTTACATATGTTATTTCATTTAATCTTTTCAAGAATCTCACAGTATATATAATACGTTTTGCATTTTATAAATAAGGAAGCTGAGGCATTTAGAAAAGTACATAGAATTACATAGCTAGTCAGTGCAGAGCTGGTATTTTATTTAATCTAGGTCCTCCTCTCTATGCCCATTCTCCTCCACTAGGCCACAAGGACTTTGAAAGAGTTGTTTAAAGGTAGATCCTTCATCATAGACTGTATCTTTTCTAAAAACCCAATAGTCCACATTTCTTTAGGCTTATTTAAAGTCAGTATTTTCTAATCATAACTATTTTATCTTCTTTCCCTTTGAACTCTTTCCAATTTCTAATATTTTGCTCTCAATAGTAGTCCTGAGTCTTGGCTTTGATTTGCAGTAGTAAGCTCTATTTCTATTTATCATTGTCACAGGCACTGTTAAACACAAAAGAAACAAATATCTTTCTCATGTTCAGCTTACATTTAATTATGACCCCACTTTTTCATCTACCTGTCATTTATCGTCGAGCTTTCATATATACATAGTTATTTCTACCTTGATTGCACTAAAAGGCAGTCATCCTTGCCAAACTTCATTCTATTCACTTACGGTAATTCTTTCAAACTGGTGAACGCACAGCAATGGCAATTAAAATAGGGACCAAATAGTTGGGGACTACTTAAGGAAGCTTAATGGTTGTAGGTCAGTTGAAAAATCGTCCACCTGAGAGTACTAAAGAACTGAAAGATGAACTCTCACAGCAATTACTATTTTATAGATAAGCACTTGTGGGAGAGTAGTTGAATTTTAGATGACTAGAAAAGACTGCTTCTTACCAATTTTTAAAAGGTACATAAAAGAGTGCTTGGGAATTACAAGATAGTGACCTACCTACGATATCAGGAAAGGTTCTATGCTGATTCATTTTAAAAATTCATTTACAGAATACCCTATGTAGAATAACAACAATGAACTGTTGCATAGGAGGAAATGCAGAGTTGTCAGAAATTATATACTACAAGTCTAATTTTTTATTGGATAGTGCTATATAATTGAGGCAAGAAAATATTCCCTAGCTTTATTAGGGAGGGTTGCTTTATTTGGTTTTTAATATGTTATTTCCTAATATATTTACTGACAAATGTTTCATTTTATCAATGGAAATGTTACCACACATCGTAGTTATAAATACTTTTAATACAAATAAAATTCTACCTTACCATCATAGTTAAATACTTGCATTCTTCAACTTTGTTGAGTTACTAAAATTTGTGTATAGACTATAATTCATTTATAATTATTATCTAGTAAGATCATAGTTATTGGAGAGCTTAACACTATTTATGTGTAATTTGTCTTATTTTAAATTTTGTATTAATGTTAGCATCTTCTTTGCTGAAACATATCACTTCCGTGTACAATATTAGTTAACATTTATTCAGTGCTTAAGCCTGAATACTCTGGAGTGAGACTGCTTGGATAATTATACAAAACATTTAATAGAGTCATAGGTACAATGTAAGGATTCATAAAAGTTAGGTTTTTATTATGCATTAGACACAAAGCTAAAAACTTCACGTGAATTATCTCATTTAATCTTCACTACAACCCTATAAATTATCTTCACTTCATAGATGAGAAAATTTAAGTTAAGGTAGGTTATTTAACTTACCCAAGATTAAATCTGGTAAATGCTACTGCATTTACACACAATAAGGTTTCTTATTACTATGTTTTTGGGGGCTTTTTGTTGTTGCCGTTTTTTGTTTTGTTTCTGCTGAACCTCTTCTATTTTCTTCTAATGTATTCTTTGGCCCCTACATTCCTTCTAGCCTTGGTAAGTAGCCCCTGATCTAGACTTCCATAATGTACATCTTTCTGGTATTACATTTGCTATACTATGTAACAAATACTTGTTTTCATTTCAGTCTCTTTACTAAAATATGGTTTCCTTTATAGAAAGGACTGTTATTATCAAAATTTGTACCTAGCATGTACTTACTTATTTTAAATGAATTAATAATTAAGTGAGTAAATGGAAATAAATTGACTGAAATATTATTTGGTTAACAGTAGAAAGAATTAAGTTTCAAAATGCATGCTATGTACATTTTCCCCTATGATTTATGAAATGTTCTAAAGATAATTTTTTTTATGTCCATTGTACCCCTAAAGTAACCTTAAGTTATATGCAATATTATATAGATCTCTGGTACTAGAAATTTCAACATGGTTAAAGATGAGAATCGTGAGCTATAGGTTATTATCAATGATTCTAAACCTATCCAAAAGACAAGGAGGGACCTATGAAAGCAAACATCGGGTTATTTAAATATATTATTCTCATTATAGAGTGTGTAACAATAGTGAGAATATTAGAGACCAGAGCTGTTCTTTGAGACAGACAACTTTCCCAAGACTAGGGTGTCAAGAGGCAAACTCCTAACCCAGCTCAGGTTGGATTTAGGGATGCTTCAATCATTTTAATTTTTTCCACATATTTTCTTTTACACCAAAAGATCTGATGGTCATCAAAAACCTCAAGTCTTGGCTTACTACCAACAGAAACGCTGTTGAAAAGTTAATTTTTTTATTGCATTAAAGTATACATTAAAAAATTTTATATTCTAATAGATATACTTGGATTGTGTATTTGGTTTTATTCACAAGCAGACTTATAAAATCCCATGTTTACTGATATAACACAGGTGTTTGTGAATCAGATTTAAAGAGCTTTTCTTAATCCACAACAATAGAATTACATAACTCTAAAAGGGTAACATGGCAATATAATTGTGAGGGTTTTCCAGGGCTTATGAAACAAAGAAAACACTGAAGTCAGAAGATTTCTTAAACAAGTGGATAAAGATGAATGGGTGCTTCTTAAATATTTGTACCTCCATAGATAAGATAGATGATTAAAAATTATGAAATTATGACTGATTTTGTGCTTGTGTTACATACACAGTTGGGCAACCAGAACAAAAACTATTTTCAGAAATATGAGAAGTTTGCTAGTGAAAGCATATAACTCTACAGTAAAAAAGTAGTGACCAGTCATAAGGCTTCCCTTTGAGAAATATCTGCCATTTAATGATCATTACTTTGCCCCAACTATTTTTCAAAGTTACCTCATTTAATCATGTATGAACAATGGAGCCTTAGGTTAGATAGAGGCATGCCAATCATCACAGTTATTTAAATGGCAGATCCAAGACTAACAGGCCTACCTGTCCCCAAAACGGAGCTCTTAAAGGCCTTGTTGCACTCACTAGTGTAACATACTAGGATATTTAAACTGAATATCATTATAGAATTATCACTTTATTTCCCCTCCCAAATGAGGAATGAATCCACAGGCTAGTCAGATTCCACATTAACAAAGCATGCTGGGAGTTAAATATCTCAGAGCAAAGAATACTCAGAAATTGGCTTCAATAGTTTGATAACATTAATGTAGCTGATAACTCTATTTCTTAGACAGAACATTTGGGAATGTTTAATAATCATGAATTTGCTATTTTTTCTTATTTATGCTTTGAGACTATAATAAGACAGTCATAGAAAAAAAGTAGTAAATTTCACTCAGGCAAAATGAGAAAACTGGTTGAGAAGGAAAAAATACCAGGCCCCAAATGAACCACAAAATATAGGTGTTTCCAGCACTGAATGAGATATTTTAATAAAATAAGTTTTTCCATATTCTGTGTACAGTTTTTCTCGATCCAGTTTTGGGTTGGACCCATATTTACTTTTCATCTTTTAATAGATACACATGGGCAATGATAAACATAAAAAATACTTCTCTTTTTAAGCATGATATTCTATGCCTAGATGGTATAGCCTATCACTCCTAGGCTACAAACCTGTACAGCATGTTACTCTACTGAATACTGTAGGCAATTGTGACACAGTGGTATTTGTGTATCTTAACATATCTAAACATAGAAATGGTACAGTAAAAATACAATACTATAATTTTCGGGGACAACCATCCTAAATGTAGTTCATCATTGACTAAAACATAGTTATGTGGAGCATGACTGTATTAAGTCTAATTTGGGAAATCTTCAAAATGGTTTTGGAAATTTGCAAGCATTTCATAAATTAATCAGACAAAATATTAATTTCCTGCATTTTCATTCTAGTGCATGATTCTAGCTAATTTTCTTATGTTTTATGGTATCTTTCTATTCCTTTTTGTTTTGTTTTTGTTTTATTGCAGGAATAAAAAGAATAACAAGTGTAGAAATAACAATGAAAAAGCTAAGAATAAATGCACATGTTCTCTGAATCTTATTTATTTTAATCTTACATTTTAAAAACATTTGATTAAAGACTAAGATGCAGAGTATCAAAGCATTTGGTCAGCTAAATTAAATGTTAGGTCTGGTTATTTGCAAAAATGCTGATTAGAAATCAAATGATTAACTGAATGTCTGACAGAGTTGAGAGTATTTGTTGGATAGTCTAGCATCATAGAAATAAAACTGAAGAACCTCACTTCTGAATTAAGAAAACAGTCAATTAAAATAAGATACGCACAAGTTTCACATATTTGGTAACCATTTGAATTTATGAACAGAATTGTATCAGTTCCAAAGCAAGATGCCAACTTGCACTTATGTCTTCCTTTCTGAGAAAAAGCCAGATGAATAATATAAAAGCAAAGCAAAACAACAGAAAATAATGAAAATAATTCTTAATTCAACCTTCAAGATGTTTAAAAAGTAAGACACTACTTATAATCTGAAAATAGGTGATCTCCACAAAAACAAAAAACTGTAGTTTTTCAAGGCACAGACCCCAGAGCTAGGATGCTAGGGTTCAGTCCCAGTTCTGCCATTGTTTAGACCAGTGACATTGAACAAGGAAGGAAAGACAAGCCTTTTGCCTCCTAGATGACTCTGGTGGCCGTAGTTCTGGTGGCTTTCTCCCTTCTCCCTTTTTGGGGTTGGCAGGAGCAGGCTCAGGAAAACTAAATTAGCTCCCTGGAAGAGCTCTACGCTTCTGGCTGATGCTGGCCGTGTTGGTTTGCCTTTTTCCCTAGCTTATGACCTGTTACTTCCCATTTCTAACAAGGCCATTTCCACAAGCACAAAGATTCCAATAAGATGCTCCCAGCTCCTTTCATGACCCAATAACAAATGTAAAGAGGCCCTTCGTCTTGAGCCCCACTTTGTCCAGCCTAGCATTTGATGGTCCTCAAGTCTTATCATACTCCCGTAATTAAGTAACCCTTCACAAATACTCGTACGTGTTCTGTTTATAGGCTGCCTAAACGTCTTGTTAAAAATGTTTTGTTAAAAACATGGGAAAATTGTATTGCCTCCATCAAAAAATTCTCTGTGATTACTGTTTTCTGGTGATCTTCATATTTACCTTTTATGGGATTTATTAACAGTTCTCCTCCCCAATCCCTTCCCATACTTCCAAATTAAATACCAAATTAAAGGGAGAAGAAAAATTCGATCACTGGCTGAGGGATGAATGTCTTCCAAAATGAAGACCCTCTACTTTTATTCTTACTGAAAAATGCTCTGCTCTTTTCGTGTTTATTTTACTTGAATATTTGAGGAATATTTCTTCCTTTCCCAGGTTAACCCTCCACTTGTTTTCTTATGCTCTCAACTCTGCTAAATCTCAGTCACTTCTGCCTCATTTTTACATGCCTTTTACAAATGCGTCCAAGTCACTCTTCATTTGTATGTTGCTCTTTTGTGTGCATGTAGTCTCTCATCCCCTTCACCATCTCCTCCCAAACCAAATCCTCAGCCTCTCCACAGGACAGGACTCATCTTCTGCTTGAATGCTCTTACCTCTCCTTTATTACTTAACTCCTAAATTCTGGTTTCTATCAAAACCCTCTGTTAAAAATCTTTTCTTACAGGTTAATAATGTTCTTAAACTTGCAGTATCATATATTTTCTTACCTTTTCTGATATTTTTATCTATTTTATACAACTGTTTAACTCAGTGTAGTACTTTAACATAGTAAGCATTGAATAAATGTTAAGTGCTGGGTTTAAGCTGAATTTAAGTGAAAGAAAAAAAACATGTTGAGTATTATACTCTGTCTTACTAAGTGTGAGTCTGTTAAAGTCCAACTAGATCTGGCTCTAAGTCCTAGGTGTTAGATATAAATTAACTCAATTTGTAACTTTATGTGCCTAAATGTCTGTGATCATTAGTGTTCTCAAACTTAAAATGGGGATATACTCATTCCCTGCTCATTTCATAGTACTGTAATAAAGCTTAAATGAAAGAGTGAATGAACACTACAACACGTGGCAAACTGCAAAACAACTGCAAGTTATGACATAAGAAAACATTTTCTTAAAATTATTTTAACACATAAAATTAAACTCATTTTGCAATAAAGTGGAAAATTAGAAAAATATGAATAAAATGAAAAGCATATATATGACAATAATTCAAAAAGTTCATAGAATCATGGAATTAAAAGATAATACAAACATTTTCATGAACTTTTTGAAGACCATTTATACATATAAATGTGTATATCTACAGGGTTTTCAATTTAGAAATCACTACATTTCTAATATTGGGGGGTGGTTAAGAAATATTATTTTTAAGTTGATTTATAAAATCAAGAATTATAAAACTGTAATTCAGGAAAGGTCACTGGACTTAAGTGAATGAAATTCTCTGTATTGACAGTTAAGATAACTATAACTTGAAAGTTGTTTCCATTTTGAGGTCAAATAAAAAAAAATAACCTGAGAGTGAAGGTGGAAAGAGTTAGTTTTTAAAAAAGGAATGTCTACATATACTATATGTAATATATAGTAAATATTTCTACACATTCTACATTGCTATATGTCACACAGTCTAGTTCTAAAATACCAAAATTTCATCTTCCCAAGTGTTTCTCCCAACACTTTCAACTGTTATTGTGAGCATTATAATATCAATGCATACCCAATACTAGTTTAAGACAGTAACAAAATTTTTAAAAATCTAAATTAATATGCTTTGGCTAAGAAGGTCAAAGGAGCATTGACAAAGCTATATTATTATTAATTATGAAGTACATTGCATAAGGGAAGGTTCTAGTGAAAAAATGATGCTGAAAGGTTGATAAATGATACAGAGGATAGAAGGGTTTATTTCAAAAGTAAGAACATTTACTTTTCTGTAGTCTTCGCTTGAAAGAACATTATAGCTACTTTATGAAATGGGCTATATGAAAGATAAATTAAAAGGTATTTTATGATGTTTAATCTTTTCATAACAGAGCAAGACATATTTAAATGACAAGTTGCTAAGTTGTATTATTAGTAATAGAAATATTCAAAAGTCCAGAAAAATAGAATTTAAACAGAAGTCTTTCCTTACACCAAAAATCCTTCCAACACTTGTTCGTCTAATTTTTTCTTACATGGAGTTATTGTTTTAACTTCATTGTTTTGAAGGAAAAAAAAAGAGAACTTGATTTCTCATGGTTACCTGCTTGTGTGTGTGTCATTTGTTTCCTACAGTGTCTCGGCCTAATAAAGAAGCTAAAGTCTGCAACGTTACCTATAAATAAGTGCATGAAAAGATTCAGAAAAATAATAAAATTATTGAGATTTAAAATAAAAAATTTAAAAATCCTTTGAAAACTATTTCAGTAAAAATTTAGTCTACCCAGTACTAAATAAGTAGATCTTAAAAATGAGAATGGGAAGTGGTTGACACTTCATGTTACTGAGTTACCAATTATCTCCACCCTAATGAGAGGAAAAACTAGAAGATCCTTTCTTCACATAGAAGAGAAAGAGGCTCAGGTAATTTTCTATAATACAATGGTTTGGAAATTATTTGAAACTATTTGGGCCTTTGATCTTTCCCTTGTCATCTTTCTAAACTAGGCTGCATCCCCATTATTATTATTTTTTCCAGAAAAGGCTAAAAGCTAGTAATTTTTAAGTATATGTATATATATACAGCTCCATGATTTGAAAGAATATGACTAAACCAGGGAACTAAGGTTTTTTAAATTGGGAAGAGCAAGTTATTATTATTATTTTTTTTTTAATGAGGATACTAAGAAATATAAGGTTCATTTTTAGTGACTTATTCATTGATGTATGACTTAATATAGTAAGGTGCATCAGTTTTCAGGATACAGGTCAATGAATGTTCACATATATATGTATATATTATATATTTCTGGTAGGAATAATAGTCTACACTATGCCCATTGAGTTGATGTGTTTCAAAAAGAAACAGGTTTGTACCATAAATGACTAAAGGAGGGATCAATGCTCCATATTCCCACGCTCTGCAAAGAATTTCTGCAGATATGTGGAAATGTACAATGAATGGTTGCATCAATTTTGTTTAAATCTTAAAGGACACCGTAACCCCAGGGAAGTGGAAAATTTGGGGTGATCATGTAGCTAAATAATGATTTATGCTAAGTTTGTTAGATCTCAGCTTTATCTGGGAAAAAAAATTGAAGTGAAACCTAACTTATAATAATAATAAGAGAGAGAAGGAAATTGAAAAAAAGTTCCAAATAATTCAAAACCTAGACTAACAGGCCCAAGCTTTATAAAATTGCTGAACTATAACTCTTTTTTCTTTTAAAAAGAAACATGATATTAAACTAATCATCCACTCTTCAATTTAAAGTAGGCTTATCTTTTCTAAATATAAAATCCTTTGAAAAACATGAGCAGTATTCAAATCACAAATGAGTATCTATTAGAAATAATACATCATTAATATTTTTTGGTAAATAATGATTATAATTTCAAGGAATCAAAAAAATGATATTGTCAAGTGACTGTGACTTGCATCCAAAATGGGTAGGAGTACAAACACCAACAGGTATATTTCTCTTAATGTATGACTTCATGAATACTTTAGTGAATTATCAATTGTTTTACAGCTATAGGACAGTTGGCTGATTTGAATCCAGCAAGAGTTTTATTAAATTCTTAGAATGCAAGAATTCAATTCAACAAGAACAAGACCAACATTCGTTGTCAAGACAACATAGCCCAAGAGATTGTCTTTGATATGTGACAGACCTGACATTTGGTAACGCTACAGATATATAATAATGTCTGCTAATGCAAAGATCTTTAATTTTAACATGCAAGGAATTATTTTTTTCCCACATGGAAAAGCAGAAATATCATTTTAAAATTTTATTATTATTATTTTATTGGTTGTGTAATTGCCAATTGAGATATATTCTTGAATGTTTGATGGCATGTTTAAATAATACTCACGGTGACATGCTTTCTCTAAGGGGCCAATTTAATTTTAAATAGTTTGAGGCTTATAAATGCTTGAATTTAAGCAGGAATGAAATACCCTCCAGCTAACTAAACAGGTTAGAATGTTAATCTCAGTGTTCAAACTTAATCTTTAAGCAATGAATACAGGAACTTCATCAAGATGAAAGGAAAACTTGACAGAGAGCAGCATTTAGCTTAAATTTTTTTCTTCAGAATGTAAATGTGTTTTTTTCATATCTATTTACCACTGATTAGTATAAGATACCACTGAACCAGCATGAAGCACTGAAAATAGCATTGAACTGGGAGTAAAGAAAACTGGATTCAAATCTACTTCTATGGCACATGGTAAAAACAGGAGTCAGTTCTCTGAAAAGGTTGGGTTAGATCAGTGTTTTCAAAATGCATTGGGTAGCCACACTGCATAGATATATGGAAATATCACATAGCACCCCATAATCACATACAATTTTTTGAAAAATTAAAGGAAATAAAATTCAAACCACATTTGATGGAGCCTACAGTTCCAGGGACTACATGAGTGAGGATGGTGGGAATAGGTAGGAGAAATAAGAAAAGGGGATTTTAAACTGGGGAAAATTCTAGATCCTCCCTGTAACCACACCTTCAAATTGAAACTATCCCGAAAATTAAAATTATATGATCATAATTTGTATATATTCATGTGTCCACAGTCATTTAAAATCAGTAAACTATAAGAAAATATCTACACGTAATTACAATTAATACATTAAATATGCCTGTTCAAAATCTTGAGGTATTTTAACAGGTCACATGAGATTCAGTTTTATATACTTTTCATCTATATTGCTACCTATATGTAAGAGGCCACTTCTTTCCATTTTCCCTGAAGAGTTCTCACTCATCTGTCCGGTCTAGCACAAATGTCACCTGATCCTTCTCTGATTGTTTCAGGAAGTAAGCACCACTTCTCTATCATGTTTTTTTCTCTTGCACTCTTCACTTCTGTTTGTATGCCTACCTCACTTGGACGCAGTCCACTCCTCAAGAGCAACAACACTCTTATTTATCTTTGCAACTGATTTCTCAGCGCCACCCCACTCCTCTCCTATCCACTTCAGTGCGAAGTCTGCAAAGAGTAGATAGACACTTGATAAATGTCAGAATCTTTTTATAATGATAAAACCTCTAGACTTGGAAAATTAAATTTTAAAAATTACTATTCATTAATCCATTTAATAGCTGCCTCAAGTAAACTTTAGTAAAATAAATTCACCACTTTATAAGAGAAATAAGTAAACCCTACATGGGTTAACTATATTATCGACATTTGAACAATTAGATGTATAACTGTGTTGAACTATATTCACTTTGAGAATATTAGTGGTGATTATAAAGCTGTTGATATTCATGTAAGAAACTATCATTCTAAAGAAAATGTTGCAGGATTCATTAAATTAGTATAGAATATTAGTAGAAAATTAGTACAGAAAATAAATCCAAGATTTTTCTTCTGATATGTATTAACATTATAAAATTTGTCTGATTTAGAATATTCCATGTATCTAAAAATCTCTGACAAGCACAGGCATTATGTTATTATTTCTCTGGCTTTGTTATATGTCACCTACTTTAGAGTAGGTAAAACTGCTTTAAAAATATCTTCAGGGATATGCAGCAATATGACATGTCATGTTCACAGACAATGGTAATTAGATCCTGGCTCACAATTTTAACTAACTTCTGTTCATAAAAAATTTTTTTCTAAACATATATAATTGGAACTGCCATCTGTCTGTTGCAATACAATTTGATCATTGTAATTCACAGATACATATCCATTAAATTTAAGAGAATACTAACACGATGTCATTGCTATGAAAGACAAAGCAAGAAAGAGAGGGGGGGTGGGGCTAGAGAAAGGGAAAATGTCACATTCTCATTTACATAAATTTATACTTTTTGCTATAAAAATTGCATTGTGCAGTCTGATTCCTATTATGCTGACATTGTGTTTAACTAATAATAAAAAAAAAAATTTCCAAAAGCCAGATGTGATTTTTACCTCTATTATTCCCACTTTCTCCCTAAGTAACCAAAGATAACCGCATTAGACTTCAAATGTAATCCACCTCTGAAAGTGGCAATGAAAATTTTTCATTACCATACAAAATATTGTACTTTTTATATATGTAAGTATAAACACTATATACAATTGGTTTTCATGTTTTTAAAGTTAGCATAAAGGTATGCTACTTTATTGACTTGCTAGGACATCAAATTTTCAAAACTTTCCATATTTGCTTAAAAAGAATTAATATATTCACTGATTGCATTATATTCTACGAATCTATTTATTTGAGCTAGATGACTTTTTTGGCTAAATTATCAACATCCTAACCAATTTTTGTATGTTTGATCATTTCTTTAAAAAAAAGTGTTAAAAATCTTACAAAAATGTAAATTTCTTGATTTCTCCTTATAATCATAATAGCATTTATTCTATATATTTTAACTACTGTTTCTGCATGCATATACATTAATAATTATTTTATCTTTTGGGTGGATTGTTTCTTTTAGTATTTAATAGAGTTTCACTATGAATATTTTTTGATTTAATTGACATTTTGTCTTGTAAAATAGCTAAATCTGTTTTCTTCTGTTTGTATTTCTGTGGTATATTTTCCATTCTTTTTTTATTTGTCTTTTGTTTTGCAATAGACTTTTTAACACTTTAATAGAAAATATTTATATAAGTATAAGTACATTTAATATTTAAATACACTTAAAATATACCAAATATAAAATACTTAAAATATACAGAAAGTAAAGATAATTATAAAAAGAAATTCATATATTCATCATTATAATTCAAAGATTATAAAAATTTAGGTACATTACTTCATTATCTCCATTTTCCTCTTTTTTCTTGGCTTAGTGTTTTAGGCAAATCAAATCCTTATGGTAATATACTTTGTGCAACTAGGCTGCTCATGTTTGCCAAAGACAGAACCACTTGTCTTGATAATAATGTCTCTGATATGTATCCTGATATCTGGTTTCAGATTGTGTACTCATGCCTATGCAAAGGTGCTGCTAATGCTCTTACATTGACGAATGTTAATGATTTGAGCATACAAAATTTTCACTGGTAACTACAGTATTTTTTATAAGAAAGAAGATGCTGGAGAATGTAACAAAACCAAGTTATTACTTTTCTGACCAGTTATGGCACCTGTGGCAACCAGCAAGAGATGCCACAATTACTAGTGACTTAAACAATGAGGTCATTTATTAACTTATTTAATAAGTTACCAGGCATAAGAGGATCCAAGTTTAGTTAATTTAGTGATCTAAGGATGTCATCAAGAACCCAAGTGTCTTCTAGGTTTCCATTCTACCATACTCAGCATATTGGCTTTTATGTTTAAGTTTCTTCCTTTGGTGAGTTTTCTGTGGCAATTCTAACATCACGTGTACATACAACCAATCCAAAAGCATGAAGGGCTTTTTCTCCCTTGATTTCCCTTGATTAGAAAGAAATCCTTGACCAAAAGCAACCAGCAGCCTTCTCCTATGTTTCCTTGGCTGTATTAAATCTTATGCTTGTGTGTAAAGAAATCACTAAGACACAAAATGTAATTATCTTGATAGGCATAAGCCAGTACATCTCAAAGTTTAACATGGATCAAAATCACATGGAGGGCTTGATAAAACACAGAATGCTGGGCTCCACCACTAGAGTTTTTGATCTGCTATGTCTGGAATATAGTTCCCAGTTTGCATTTTTAACAAACTCCCAGGTGGTGATGATGCTGGTGGTTTAAGGACCACACATGAAGAAACACTGGTTTAGACCAATTAGCATTCATACTTTTGGGGTCAAAAGAGGACAAAGCACGTTGGAGGGTAAAAAACTGAATATTCTGACTCTTTTAATAGGAAAGGTGTATTGAACTTGGCACAAGGAGATTTTGCTACACTTCCATCTCAAATTCCAGTGAACAACATTTCAACATCATTCATGTTGAAATGGTGCACCCTTAAAGTGATTCTATCTACATTCATTCTATATTTCTTTCTCGCTCTCATAAGTCCAAAAGATACTCCTATCCTCTTTCCATTACCTCCTATAGCCTCAAAGCCTTTCTATATTAATTACTCACTCTCCTTTGAATATTCATGCTCTTTTTTTACCTCTATTACAGACATCTCCAAGTTTCCTCTCTTCAAACAACCACCTTCCTTTAATAAACGCAGATAGCCCCTGAAGCTATTTTCTTTTCATTCTTCTTAATCATGAAACTTTGTGAAAAAGAAGTCTGCCTATTGCCTCTGTTTCTTTACCATATATTCTTCATCTTTCGCATTGTGAATGTACTCTTCTTAATCAACAAACCAATGACTTCTTTGTTTCTCTCTTTTTCCTTTATTTAAACTTTTTATAAACTTATAATCAGTAAAAATCACTCTTTGTTATATACAGCTCTATGGAGCTGTCCAAAATCTCATTTGACCAATGCACAGATTCATGTATCTACACCCACCATCCTGATAAAGAATGTTTCATCAATCCAAAAGGTTACTCATGCTGTCCCTTTGTCTTTACTCATTACCCACAACCACTGATCTGTTCCCTGTCCCAATGGTTTTGCCTTTTCTATACCATCATATAAATGTGCACATCTAATAGGTGGCTTTTCTTGTCCACAACAGATTGTCTTAATGTACAGTATCAACACCCCTTTTATCTGAAACTCTTCTCAAAGGTTTCCATGATGCTGTTCTCTCCAGGATAATTTACAACTTCTCTGTCCATTTCTGCATTGCATCCTCTAGTTTCTTCTTACTCTTTAAATGTAAGTATTTCTTAAAGAAATAATTTCAATCTTTTCTTTCTGCATTGTTTCCTACACAAAATCATCAACTCGACTCGTGGACATCTATCTTTAGATTTGGACTCCAGTTTCACATTTCCAACTGCCTAAGTATCTTTGATCAGAAATCTTATTTTCCTTTTCAGATTCTCTTTGTGCTGCAAATGCACGTTCTTCGTCATTAGTTCATAGCTGCTAATGTCTGAACTAATGTCTGTTCATTCCTCATGTCTGGAATACTGTGACTGTCCTGTACATTTCCATTACTGACTTCACTTCAGGGTTCTCCATTGTCATGTATTGTTCCATGAATAGAGATCTAACCCTGTGATTACTGTGCTAATACAACAACAACAAACCTGCTGTTTTCTTTACTTTTTCTGCTGATCATTTACTTAGATGTCTTTACCAATGACAATATAATATTCCAAATTTTACTTTTCAAGATTCATTTTAGTTGTTACTTCTCCCTAATGTCTCCCATACCCACACCCACTGAGAAAAATTTCCCCCTTTTAGCACTTGTGTTTTTTTCTGTACCTCTTTTTAAAAATATGTAATTTTCTACCTTGTGTTTAATTATTTGTACACACTTACCATACTATCTCTACCCAATTTTAAGGGTTGAATCCTCAATTTATTTAATATGTATTTGTGTTCCTACAGCTCATAGAACAGTACATGTCTGAATGCATACTTATTAAATGTGTGAACGCTAAAACTAAGTTGTAAGAATCTATAACATAAATTATAGCTATATATTTACATATTAATTTATTTTAAGGTTAATATTAAACCAGAATCTCTCCTCTGCCTGTTCTCTCAAATCACACCAGCCATGGGTAATAAAGACTATGCTAAATAACTTCCCCGAAGTGCACTATGTTTACCTGCAACCTGCGGGACTCTCATGGCTGCACCCTGTCATGATTTTAGAACCTTCTAAATCTCCTGTGAAGAGCTCTTCCTGACCTCTGATCTTTAGGACCCATAAGTCAGGCCAAGCCTTGACCCTTTTTCTCCAAGCCAGGAAAGGTGAAATGAGTCAGCCATGGACTTTTGTAAATATAAAAAACCAGGGACACTCCCTCCGCTAGGGCAACATACATCTGCTTTAGCTTTTGTTGGAAGTACTAGCCAGAGCAATCAGAGAAGAGAAGGAAATAAAGGGCATCCAGATTGGAAAAGATGAAGTCAAACTGTCCCTGTTTGCAGATGACATGATCCTATATATCGAACAGCCTAAAACCTCTGCAAAAAAACTGTTGGAATTGATAAATGATTTCAGCACAGTAGCAGGATACAAAATCAACACACAAAAATCAGTAGCATTTCTTTTCTCCAATAGTGAACATGCAGAAGGAGAAATCAAGAAAGCCTGCCCATTTACAATAGCCACCAAAAAAATAAAATACTTAGGAATTGAGTTAACCAAGGAGGTGAAAAATCTCTATAATGAGAACTACAAACCACTGCTGAGAGAAATTAGAGAGGATACAAGAAGATGGAAAGATATTCCATGCTCTTGGATTGGAAGAATCAACATAGTGAAAATGTCCATACTACCCAAAGTGATATACAAATTCAATGCAATCCCCATCAAAATTCCAAAGACATTTTTCTCAGAAATGGGAAAAACTATTCAGACATTTATATGGAACAATAAAAGACCACGAATAGCCAAAGCAATGCTGAGCAATAAAAATAAAGCTGGAGGCATAACACTACCTGACTTTAAGCTATACTACAAAGCTATAATAACCAAAACAGTATGGTACTGGCATAAAAACAGACACACTGACCAATGGAATAGAATAGAGAATCCAGAAATCAACCCACACACTTACTGCCATCTGATCTTCGACAAAGGCACCAAGCCTATTCACTGGGGAAGGGACTGCCTCTTCAGCAAGTGGTGCTGGGATAACTGGATATCGATATGCAGGAGAATGAAACTAGATCCATACCTCTCACCGTATACTAAAATCAACTCAAAATGGATTAAGGATTTAAATATACACCCTGAGACAATAAAACTTCTTAAAGAAAACATAGGAGAAACACTTCAGGAAATAGGACTGGGCACAGACTTCATGAATACGACCCCAAAAGCACGGGCAACCAAAGGAAAAATAAACAAATGGGATTATATCAAACTAAAAAGCTTCTGCACAGCAAAAGAAACAATTAAAAGAGTTAAAAGACAACCAACAGAGTGGGAGAAAATATTTGCAAAATATACATCTGACAAAGGATTAATATCCAGAATATATAAGGAACTCAAACAACTTTACAAGAAGAAAACAAGCAACCCAATTAAAAAATGGGCAAAAGAGCTAAGTAGGCATTTCTCTAAGGAAGATATCCAAATGGCCAACAGACATATGAAAAAATGCTCAACATCACTCAGCATCCGGGAAATGCAAATCAAAACCACATTGAGATACCATCTAACCCCAGTTAGGATGGCTAAAATCCAAAAGACTATGAACGATAAATGCTGGCGAGGCTGCGGAGAAAAAGGAACTCTCATACATTGTTGGTGGGACTGCAAAATGGTGCAGCCTCTATGGAAAATGGTATGGAGGTTCCTTAAACAATTGCAAATAGATCTACCATACGACCCAGCCATCCCACTGTTGGGAATATACCCAGAGGAATGGAAATCATCAAGTCGAAGGTATACCTGTTCCCCAATGTTTATCGCAGCACTCTTTACAATAGCCAAGAGTTGGAACCAGCCCAAATGCCCATCATCAGATGAGTGGATACGGAAAATGTGGTACATCTACACAATGGAATACTACTCAGCTATAAAAACGAATGAAATACTGCCATTTGCAACAACATGGATGGACCTTGAGAGAATTATATTAAGTGAAACAAGTCAGGCACAGAAAGAGAAATACCACATGTTCTCACTTATTGGAGGGAGCTAAAAATTAATAAATAAATTCACACACACACATACACACATAAACCGGGGGGGGGGGGGAAGAAGATATAACAACCACAATTATTTGAAGTTGATACAACAAGCAAACAGAAAGGACATTGTTGGGGGGAGGGGGGGAGGGAGAAGGGAGGGAGGTTTTGGTGATGGGGAGCAATAATCAGCTACAATGTATATCGACAAAATAAAATTTAAAAAAAAAAAAAAAAAAAAAAAAAAAAATAAAAATAATGTTTTGGATTTTTTTTTTTTTTTTTTGCCAATAGACAGACAATTCATTATTTTGCAGTCAATTTAACATCTAGAAAGTTTTTAATACTTGTAATTAAAGATCAGAAGAAAGAAATCAATTATATTTCTAACCTTTGCCATTCCATTTTACTTATCTTCTATTAGTGGCATTAATGACTGACATTGCTGTAAGTAACTTCATGATGAGGTTATTTTTCCTGTGCTGAATGATGATAGTTTTCACATACTGTTCAGAGGCAATTAAAAGATCTAAATAAACTTGAGTATAGTATAAAATGAAAAACAAGTGCCAACTTATAAAAATGAACCTATTCAATAGTGCAAGATTTATATTAATGAAGATACCTGTCTTCCTTAATGACATTTTTTTTTTCAGAAAATCAGGTATTAAACTAAATAATTAAGGTATTAAAAATAATATGACATAATAGCCATAATATGGTTCAGTGTCAGGAAGAATGGTGAAAAATATCTGATAAGTAAGCTGGGAAGTTTCAGGGTGATGGAAGTGGGCGGAGGGGAAAGGCTCTGCATGCTAGAAGAAATAGGTGACTAAGAGAAAAATGCTGCTCTGCTATTAGAAGCAACAAAGAATAGACCTCTAGGAAACAATAGAGTATGCCTGATATTTTGTTATAAGCTAGAAAGAGATAAAAACTAAAAAAATACTTAAAAAATAAAGTTTAAAAGGAATATGCTCGTTGAATCAGTACATTGATTTTAAATGTCAAGACTTGAAGAAAGACTTATGAAAAGAGGAACTTCCTTGCTGAAGAAAGGAAACACATCTCTCTGTAGATTTATAGAAGACTTTGAAAGCAGAGTTCTAGGAACTGAGAGTACCTTTAAAATCGACCCCATTTATTCCTGCTAATGTTTATTCAATTAATTTCCAGGGGACACATACTCCGTATTATAACACAGGAGGGAAGATCAAAAACAAGCCTGAGTTCGGAGTCACAGAGACTGTGGTAGAGTATGCCAATTCTAACAGTTACTCATTTCATGAGGTTTGGCAAGTCATTTTTATTCTATAATACTCAGCTTTCACATTTGAAAATATACTGATAGAAAAACCTTTGTGGTGCTCTTGTAAGAACCGAATCAAATGTGCGAAAATAATATGTTTAAAGGGACCATGATAGTCTCTGATACATAGCAAGTGCTTAATAAATGTTAGCACTGTCTCAGGATTCATTCATTTTTAATACTGTTGTCAAAACTTTCACAACCAATATTGCTACCTGAATCTAAGATCTATTAAAAAGGTATCAATCAATTTATTAAAATAAGTTAAGACCAACTACATGGTTACTCTCACAGTTAATTCCAGATGGAAAAATCTGAGCCACACCATTCATATTAATCTTTTTTGATTAACTTATTGAATCACTTTATGCTTTGAATGAGATTCCCTGCTTCCACAATAGTAATTTTACCCACCATGCCCTTAACATACTACTTATCCATAAAATAAAGATATTTTATTATCCATTCATTTATTCATTCACACAGGAAAAATTTGGTGGCCTACTATTTACCAAGCATTGTTCTAGACACCAAGCAAACAAAAATTCCTGCCTTATAAAATTTACAGTTGAGTATGGGGGGACCAAGAGATAAAACAGAGAAACAACACAGTATGTGAGATGTTGATAAATATTACTAAGAAAATTACAGCAGAGCAAGCTGATAGACATGCAGGGTAAGAACAGTGTGATAAAGAAAATGGTCAGGAAAGACCTCACTAACAAGATGAGATCTGAGTAAAGATATAAAGAAAGTAAACAAATTAGTCATGAGGCTTATGTCTGAGGGAAACCAGTCCTAGGAATGGAAATAGCGAGTGCAATGCCCCGGAGTGGAAAGGTACTTGGCTTATTTGAGTAATAAAATGAGGTCAGTGTGACACGAGTGCAGTGACTTAGGAGGAGAGTAGTAGAAAATATAGAAAAGTGAGATAGCATAGGGACTTGTGGGACATTAGAATGACTTTGGCTTTTATTAAGAATGGGAAAGGGAGAAACTTTTTGATACTGAGTAGTGAAGTGACATGGATCTGATATATATTTAACATAATTCCTCTGAATGACGTAGTGAGAAGAGACTTTCTTTTTTTTTTTTTTCTTTTAAAAAATACACTATTTTTTGGAGCAGTTTTAGGTTCACAGCAAAATTGAGCAGAGATTTCCCATATACCCTCTGCCCCCACATATGGATATCCTTCCCCATTATCAACTCTCCTTACTGGAATGGTACATTTATTACAATTGATGAACCTACATTGACATATCATTATCACCCAAAGTCATCATAGTTTACATTAGGCTTCACTCTTGGTGTTATACGTTCTATGGGTTTAGACAAATGTACAGTGACAAGTTTCCATCATTATAGTATCACACAGAGTAGTTTCACTGCTCTAGAAAATCACCTGGGCTCCACCTATTCATCCTTCCCTCCCCAATAACTAAAATTGATATTTTAGCATGTGTTGAACTTTCTTTCCTTTTAAGAATGGATAATATTCCATTATACATATACACCACACTTTGTTTATCCATACACCTGTTGATAGACACTTGGGTTGCTTCCATTTTTTAGTTACTGTGCACAATGATGCTATGAACATGTGTGTAAAAACATCTGTTTGAGTCCACACTTTTACTTATTTTGGGTATATACTCAAAAGTGGAATTGCTGGACCGTATAGCAATTCTGCTTAATTTTTGAGGAATTGCTTAACTGTTGAGAAAATCTAACTCTTTTTATCTATACATGTATATTATAACAAAAATTTTACCAAAAATATGTAAAAGATATGGGGGATTTTACATATCTTACAGAGGACATGAGAATGTCTTGAAGTTTAAATTGACTCCATGCTCAATGTGATTTAACAATGAACTATCAAGAACAAACAACAAATAAAACCAACAAACAAAAAAGTCAATAGACTTACAGAATTTATGGGTTAAAAGTGACTTGAGAGACATAACAATGCATCACAATACATGAACTGTTTTGAATCCTAATTCAAAAAATATTTTTTTAATTAATTACTGGATTATATCCATAACAAAGTAATAAGTATCAGATGTGACCTTCTCCTATGAATAACTATGAAAAATGGACAATATATAAAAAGAAACCCTTCTCAGGCATTAAACAACATATAGCACAGAGCTGTGAATATTTTTAAATAAGGGAAACGTATTAGGTGACTGTATTAGTCTGTTCCTATGGCTTATAACAAAATACCTGGAACTGGGTAATTTATAAAGAAATCGCAATTTATTGCTTACAATTTCAGAGACTGGGAAGTCCAAAGTCCAGGTAACGTGGCTGATAAAGGCCTTGGTGGTGGCAATAGTGACCCAGGGGTTCAATTGCAAAAATGGCAGAGTAGAGAGAGAGAGAGTTACTTATGAACTCTCGTTTTAAAGCGCCCAGAACCATTCCCCTGACCACCATTATTAATGCATTCCTAGGGCACAGTCCTACAATCTAATCAACTCTTCAACATCCCATCTTTCAATTACCGTAATAAGATTTCCCACCCTCTTAATACTGTCACAGTGGAGGCAAAGTTTTGGGGGGACACTCAATCCAAGGCAATGACCTCCACTCCAGCTTGGCTTTCTGCCTGGGAACACTTCCAAAACATCACTTAAAGAACTGTAGCCCAAATTGAGAGCAGTGGATCTCAGCGGGAAAAGATTAGAATTTGTAATCTCTGTGGTAGCTGAAATTTAGAGGATAGAACAATGAAGAGATGAAGACTATTTAGAGAAGGTGCTCTAAAAATCTGAAAAGAGATCTCTTTGAATCTTTGGTCAATTGGTCAGAATCCTAGGCCTGGGAGACAACAGCTACTGGAGGTTGTGAGCCAAATAGATATTCCAGAGGTCAAAGTGCTAAGAATCAGTGGAATTCTGATTAACCTGAGTCAGGAATCTTTGTTGACTACACCAGGCATTCATACCTAGAAATGCCACACTTAGAAACAGATTTACTGTAACCCCATAGTATGGGCTATTCCAGTGCTCTAACAAACTAAAAACTAAGCCTGGAAAGATCAAGTTAGTGGACCAATAAATTAACTGCCTGTCAAAACAGAACTCACATCTTTTAAAAAGAGAAACAAAATCTACATATTCAACAACATGGCCCCTATAAAGTGCTGCATAAAATTAAAAAACAACAAGGACAACAACAATAACAGAAAATAGACATACGAAGAAGCAGAAAAATGTAACCATAAAAAGGAGAAAAGAATTAACAAATATATGGAGGACAAGAGGTATTGGAATTAGTAGAAAAAAATCACTACAATGGTCATTATATATATAAATGATTGAGAATTTGCAGCAAAAGTCAGACACAATAGGTGAGCAGATAGGATATCTCACCAGATAAAAGAAAATAAAAACTATATATAAAAAAGAATCAAATAGGAATTCTAGAAATAAATATAAAATATCTGAAATGAGGAAAGATACTGGATGGGCTTAACAGCATCTTGAATGCTGTAGAATAAAAAATGTGTGAATTCGAAGACAGATCAATTAAACCTATCAAGCTGAAATAGAGAGAGGGAGGAAAATGAACATATGTGAAGAGAGACTTTGCAGCCAATGGGAGAACAAAACAGGCATACATACATGTAATGGAGTCATAGAGGAAGGAGAGAGAAAATAAAGCTCAAAAATATCTGGAGTTATTAACAAAATATATTTTTTACTAAATTTGATGAAAAATATCAACCCAACACCTAAGAATGTCAATTCATCCTAAAACAGATAAACTCAATGAAAACAACTTAACATACCAAAATAAAATTGCTGAAAATCAAATATAAAGAAAAAAAATCTTAAAAACAGCCAGAGATAAAAGATGCATTACATAGAGGAAAAATAATAAAAATGTCAGCTGACTTCTCATCAGAAACAATTTCAGTCAAAATTCAATTGACAAAAATTTTAAGATGCTAAAAGGAAAAACAAAAACAAAAAACCTGTCCTAAAATTTCATACACAGGAAAACTATCTTTAAAAAATAAATGAGATAAATTGTGGGGCTTCTGGTCAAGACAGCAGAATAGATGGTCCCCAGTGTCACTCTCTCCCACAAATCAACCAATTTACAACTATTAAAAAGCAATGACAGCCAAGCTGGGGCCTCTAGAGCTCAGGTAAAGAGGAGGAGAGATATATGGAGTGCATGAAGGCAAAAGAAGATACAATGACAAAAAGAAAGACTGTCTGACTGTTTCAAGCTCTGCCCACTCAAGGCCAGAGTTGGTGAACTGGTAAAAGCTGCAGCTGTGCCCTTCAGATGGAGTTGCTTGGAGGCAGCAGGGAAGAAGAGGGCCTTGGTGGCCTCCAGGCCAGCAAGACTACTAATAGGGTTCCTGTGGACCAACATAGGAGTGAAGAGCCACAACACCTGAAAAGAAGGAGCCACTCAGAGGTGGGTGAGTCACCACAAGGAACCAGCATAGGGCTTGTCCCATGGGAAGTGCTTGGAGCACAGGCAGCAGGGGAGATGGGCCCACTGGGAAAACACTCAAAGACAAGCTGATCTGCCCCCCAGTCAGTGTAGGGCCATTCAGTGGAGACTGGTCAGTAAAATAGAACTGCAGGGGTGTAGTTCGCTGAAAAGACTCAGGCTCAGACCAGAGTTTCTGTACAACCCGAGTGCACCAGATCTCACAAGTCCTGGAAGCACCTATAGAGACAACCATTAAAACCTGAGCTGCACAAAAAGCCTTCCTGAGGGAATCAGCAGCAAAGCAACAATTTAGCACAGCCACAGAGCTCATATGATGGTCCCCACAGGAAGTTCATTCCATTTTAGAAGTAAGCAAAGGACAACAAATTAGTTCCAGTGCACAGTTTAAATGGTAAGAACAGCAAATAATTTAACACAGAGCTGAAAGAAAAAGCAAAATACCCACAGACCAGAGACAAAGTTTGATATTAACTAGTAAAAGGTCTCTCATCACCAAAGAACACCTACAAAACCTAGAAGGACCAGATGTCTGAAATTTACTTCAAAATAAACAAGCAGAAAAAAGGAATATGCAAGAAATGGATGGGGATATAGGTGAAACAAGAAGGGCTATGCGATGAAAACTGTTGAAGGTGAGTGATGGACACATGTCAATTTACTATACTGTTCTCTCTCATTTGTATATATTTGAAATTTTCCATGATGAATTAAAAACAAAATCAATCAAAACAAAATTGAATTCAATTTTTAATGGCAGATATAAAAGTGTTAAAATAAAGGATAATAAAAATCTGACTGTATTTAACACTGTTGGTTAGGCTATTTTGGAATATTTCATTCTAAGTCACAATTCAAGATATCCAGTTTCAATCAATCCGTATAGTGCGGGTACCTAGAAACCATATGATACAAGGATATTTAATACATGCATGGTATAGGAATATTCACGAGAAATATGACTGCTATTATCAAAAGCTGTTTTTCAAATATCTGAGAAATGTTTTGACTCATGAGAAGAGATCTACATCCAAAGGATTGACGAGAAAAGGAAGATATATTATCTCCCTACTTTCACACCTTTTCTCTCCTTGCTTCTCACAATTCAGGCCATCATACATCCTCCTCTCATCTGCCTTGCTCCAATCCCTAGTCTACCTTCATGCAATGCTTCCACCAACTCCTCTGGGTCAACACATGACAAACTTATTTCTTACCTCTTGATCTTCATTGCTGAAAGCTCTGTCAAAGGCCATAGGACAAAATACCATGATAGGAACTAGGAAGCAGAGATTTGGAGATGGTCACTATTTCAACTACCAGATCAACAACACAATAAAAAGATTTTTTTGAGGGCTAAAAACGGAAGTCCATGTATTTTCCCATGCAATATGATGTCTGATACATTATGAGTCTAACAAGGCATGACAGGATACAGGCTAATGTGTATTATTTCTATTTGACATATACATTTCAAGTTCCAAACATCCATTTTACAAATGAACATCTTAGAATTTGTTTGAGATTGCTGACAGAGAGGTATTACAATATAATAATTAATGGCACAGACTTTATACTTCAACTGTCTGAGGCCCAAAACAAAGCAGACCTAGGGTGAACCACTTAACCTCTCTACACCCCAGTTATCTAATTTATAAAACAGGAATAACAATAATACCTTCTTCAAAGGATTATTATATTATGAAATCAAATAAAATAAGACATGCAAAGCACTTAGAACAGTTTCTGGGACCTTGTAATTAGTATAGAAGTGTTACATATTACAGTAGTATTTTCAACATTAAAATTTAATTTTTATTGAATTCTTATCCTACATTTATTTATTATTAGCAATAATAAAGTAACTAAGATTAATTGAACTCTGACTGCATTTAATCCTTACACAAAACGTTATGAAGTAGGTAGTATCGTGCAAGCAGTGTTTACATAATGTTCATAAGCATACAAATGAGCTAAATAGTAAATACCTTCACAAGTATTCACAAGGAGGAAAAATGAGATAAAAATGTTTTTTTAAAAAAGTCATTAGAACACAGATGGTGATTGAATCTTAGCATTAAACCTGTAAAAGATATTTCAAAAGGCAATGAAAGTTCCTAAAAATGATAATAAACCTGTGACCCTCATCTGTTGCTTTAATGATCAGTTTGCTAAATGCTACCTAATGACAGCATAACAGTAGGCAGAACATTTAATAAATGTAAAATGAATTGTTTCAAATAACAATCTAATTGAATATTACATTAACAAAGACTATTGAAATAGTGGTAGATTATAGATTAATCGAAGGCTATTAAAACTCTCCTGTGGTGCTAATGATTTTTTCAGTATACAGCCTCGTGAAGTCCTTTATGTTATTCACATTGTTTTACAGTAGCCAAAATGAAGAAAACACTCCCACAACGTTTGGTGCAACCAGTCTCCTCATCAACTGTGAAGATGCTTCCTTACCTTTGCCAATCAAGGCAGGCATAATGAGGAATAGCTCAATTACTCACAGCACAGAAACTGTAAGTTCTCTCTGGTTGATTACAGTGCAAGAAATCATGATACTTAATTGAAACTCAGTTATTTAACAACTGATATTAGAATGTGGCTCAGATAAGATTTCAAATACAAAACTGAAATGGATAGTGGATAAAAATAAAAAGTTTCCCAAGTGATGTAAAATTTGTCTTTCAAAAGTAAAATGATATTCCGTACTGTCTGGTCACCAGTTTATGGCTGCCTTCATTCATGAAAATCTGAAGGAAAGTGCACTATTTGTTTCAACAGTTGGCCCCACAGGAATAGGTGTATAATAGTTTTTGATTTGCAACCCTGGCAGCTATTCACAAGCCTCATTTGGTTTATGGTCCTATATATTCACCCCTGAATCCAATTGTTACATGTTGGTTTGCTCTGTCAGCTGCTGTTTCCCAGCACGTCAGAGATATGTCATGCTGTTGGAGCTTTTTATCAGCAAGTTCACTTAAAAAGATATCTTCTGCCTGCAGTTACCCTGCTTCAGCTCTCCATATGATTCCTGCTCAGGTACCCTGCCATACTGACAGTGACTAAATTCCTGGAATTTTATAATATACAACACTTTCCAGTTGATTTGGCTATATTCTAGGGTCTTTGTTAGCTCATTCCTACCCTCTCTGGCAGTGATTAACATAACACAAAGAGTAACACTAGACAGTTCAATGTATTTACATTTCTCTGATTAATTATACATGCCAATCTCCCCCATATATAATAGAACTCTAAAGGGCATAAAAATAAAGTAAAATAATTAATTTTGTTCTTGTACATAAAGAGAGGAGAAATTTTTCCAATGATATTTTTCAAAGATAGAAAACATTTAAAAGATGTAAATGTCAATTTTTTGTAAGGGCTGTATCAATGTATGCAATACATGACATTGGAGGTGTGAAGAGACATCCTCATGAAAGGAATTTTTCATCTCTTTTACTTACACCCGAAATACTATGACACTACACTATCATGCTAAAAATCTGTTACCAGTAGCAAGTCCCGATATATTCCCACTTGGTCACTACTGTGTCTACTTCTTTACACTTAATGTTTCCTAATCTAGTGAATATTTTAATTATAAATACTGACTACCTGGCAAGAGGACTATAATATTTATGCATAAGTGAGCACACTGGAGGGAGCCAAAATGCAAGTTCTTTAACTTCCTGGAATAGTAAAGTTGATTTTACAAGGAGAACAATATTTCCCACTGACAGAGGAGTCAGTAAAGATGACAGTGTACTGTGTCTTGTCTGTATCACATTTAATCAGATATATGCCAATCCTGCTTATTTGTATAAACTGTTGCTTTGTGACATAAACATGAATCTAGGTTCTTGAACTAAAATCTTCCTAGTTGGCTCACATAAGTTTGTCAGCAAGATTACACTAAATTCTTAAGGTAAATGTATGTGATTTAAACAAAGAACTCATAGAAGCTTCAATACATGATTATTTTTCAGCTTAGTGAGAATCTTTACTATGAACCATATTCAGTGGGTATATGAGAGACAATATAAGGAAAATAAAATAATTATCCTATCTCAGTATGGAATAGATTAGATGACCTCACAGGTCTTTCACATCTCTAAGTTCTATGAACCATTATCTACTAAAACTATTGATTCTAGGAGAAGACTGAGGAAGAGAAAAAGAAAGACATGGAAGTTAGTTTCATCTAAAGCAAAAAAATGTTGAATAACCCTATATTAATCTCATATGTAAGAGACAGATTCATACTCAATTAATTTTAATTAAATTGCTCCATTAGCTTGATTTTCCCTGACACAGTGTAATCTGACCTCATGAATTCTATAGACGAGTACCAAGAGCTTCCACCATAACAAGCTGCTTAAGCTTTATCACTTATCACATTTAATGATGTGAAAAGGATAAGGAGAGCATTTCTGCTTTTTTAGTCTGATGATACCTGTAGTACCATATGCTGAAAATTCTCAATTTTTAGTGGCATTGGGGAGTTCATGTAGAAAAGGCCATAATCATCAAAGAGGACTACATTAATTCTTGAAGTTTAGGGACTAGAACTAAAATATATATTAGCTATATCTTGTCTATTTTTGTGTTTTTGAAAGGCAAACAACTTATTGGAGTTAAACATCAATTAACCAAATGTCCTTCCAAACAAGAGAATGGAGTTCATTTTAATAAATCATTTTAAAATTTCATTCTAATCCTGCCTTGTAATTTTTTCACCTCAGCTGGGTGTTTTTTCTAGATTTGTCTTAAATGAATTCACACACATTGGTATAATTGCCTAGTAAGCAAAATTTTATGAATACTTCAGTCAAAAAAAGTATGTGTTGAACAGTGTTTATGGAGGACCTCTCTAAGGTGTATTATTCCTATGGATATTTATTCTTCAGATATAAATAGAAAATAGTAAATGTAGTCACTATCTTTAAATTTAGAACAATGTAGATCTTCTAAGAATAAGTCAAATAAAGACTTCGGAGAAACCATTAACCAACCTGAATTCATGATTTTATAATATGCCATAAAAATAATACTTTTAAAAATAAATATTTTCAATTGATGAATATTAATTTTTTATTGTTACAACACTCAAATTTTTATAACATGGAACTCATGGATGTATAATTACAAAGTAAATAATTTATGTTGGCTTATCTCCACTTTTACCCAATGTTGCAACCTTCTTAATGATTAAGAAGAGTATTTTGAAAACCTAATAATAGAAATCCAGGACAGGAGAGGATTCCGGGAAGACAGCAGAGTAGGTCACACAAGAAATCTGTTTCCTCAACAACAATAATTACACTAGCAGAATCTATTTGATATAACTGCTTTAGAACTCTGCAGTAAATGGAAGGATTGCAACTTCCAGGGGAAGACTTGCATGGTAAATTACAGTTAATTTAGGTCAATTTCAGCTCTCTACTCCTCTGTAGCTACTGATCATACCATGAGCCCTGTGGCATACAGCTGTATATGTGTTCTTGGAGCAGCTTTCAGACAACTTGCTGTAGTCAAGGTGGGCAGTAAGGATGCTATCCTCCAAATATTAAGGATCTGTCTTTTGATCACTGATGGCTGTTTCTGAACACAGAAGTGAAGACACAGAAGTGAACAGCCATTGCTGCTACATCTCCCCATCATAGGTGCAATTCACTTCCCTTACTGCTGAAGTAATTTCCAGGGCATTTAAAGCAGTGACTTTTTTTGCCCTTCCTTTTTCTCCTTTCCCCCTTTTGTGAACCAGAGATTAAAGACTAAGACATTCAAAAGCAACTGAATATACAGAGAAAATTAGAAATCACCATGAATGCCTTGGAAAAGGTGCAGGCTCAGAAAGGACCTCAAAAGCCCTTAAGTTTAAAACTCAGGCTAATCTTTGCCATAGAGACAGCCTATAGTATTCAAAACAAAACAAAATCAAAACAAAATAGATTTTTTTTTTTTTAAAAAAAGAAAACCCTAGAAAACAGAGTAAAATCTGAGTTCAGAGTTACCACATGATTAGACTCAAATGTACAATTTCAAAAAAAAAAAAAATACAAGGCATAAAAAGAAACAGGAAAGTATGTCCCATTAAGAGGAAAAAAATTAATGAACAGAAAATGTTCCTGAGAGAGACTGACAGTAGATCTACTAGATAATGACTTTAAAACAGGTGTGTTAAAGATGCTCAAAACACCGAAGGAAGGCATGGAGAAAGTCAAGAAAATGATGTATGAACAAAATAGAAATGTCAATAAAGGGAGAGAATATTTAAAAAGAAACCAAAAGGAAATTCTAGAGCTCAAAAGTACAATAATTGAAATGAGAAGTTCATTAGAAAGTTTCAAAGCTAGTTTTGAGCAAGAAAAGAAATTAGCGAATTTGAAGGTATGGTAATGAAAGTTGTTGAGTCTGAGAAACAGAAATTTTAAAAAATAATGAATAAATGTGAAAAAAAAGACTGGTAAGAAACAGTTATGCAGACCAATATACATTGTGGGAGCTTCTGAAGGAGAAGAAAAGCAGGCAGAGAAAATATTTGAAGAAACAATTCCTGAAAGTTTTCCAAATTTGATGAAAGACATGAAAATAAACATCCAAGAAGCTTAATGAACTCCAAATATGATGGACTCAAAAAAACACACGCTTAGACACATTATAATCAAACTGTCAAAAGCCAAAGACAAAAAAAAAAAGTCTTAAAAGCAGCAATAGAGAAGGAACTCACAACATATATCCCTCAATAAAATTATCAGTAGCTTTTACATCAGAAATTTAGGAGGTCAGAAGGTAGTGGACTGAAATATTTAAAGAACTAGAAGACAACTACTGACAACCAAGAATCCAATATCTGGCAAAACTTTCCTTCAAAAGTGGGGGAGAAATTAAAATATTCTCAAATAAACAAGAGCTGTGGAGTTCATTACCAGTGTACCTACCCTGCAAGAGATGCTAAAGGGAGTCCTGCAGTTTGAAATAACTGCAGTTATTCCACTAGACAGTAACTCAAATCTATATGAAGAAATAAAGATCACAGTAAAGATAAATAAATGGGAAATTATAATGCTAGTTTTATTTTCACTTTGGTTTATAACTGCACATTATGTTTCCTTCATAACTTAAGAGACTAATGCATTAGAAAAAATTAGTACTTCATGTTTTTGGACACAGTATATAAAGGTATAATTTTTGTTACATCAATAATTGAAAGGGGTAGAGATTGAGTTGTCAAGGAGAGTGTTTTTATGTTATTGAAGTTAAAATGGTATAAATTCAAATTAGAGGTTAATAATTTTACAGTGTTAAATGTAATTCCCAGGGTAACCACAAAGAAAATAGCAATAGAATAAACACAAAAGTAAATGAGAAGGGAATTAAGACGTTTTACTACAAAAATTCAACTAAACTCTAAAGAATACAGAAATGCAGGAAATGAGGAACTAAAAAAAATATGTAAGGCATGTAGAAAAAAAACAGAAAAATGACATAAATCTCTCTTTATCAGTAATTTCTTTAACATAAATAAATTAAAGTCCCCAATTAAAAGACAAAGATTGGAAGAATGAATTTTAAAAATGATCCAGAAATATAGGTCTAAAAGAGGGTCACTTTAGATCTGAAGACACAAATAAGTTGAAAGAGAAAGGAAGAAAAGAGATATTTCATGTAAATAGTAACTAAAAAAGAACAGGGGTGATTATAGTAACATCAAACAAAAAAAACCACTTTACATTAAAAAAGGTTATAAGAGACAAAGAAGAACATTATAATATATATTAATAAAAGGTTCAACACAGCCAGAAAAAATATAACAATTATATAAACATTGACATACCTAATAATAGACCATCAACATGCATGAAGCAAAAACTAACAGAATGATTAGAGACTTACACCCCACCCTCAAAAATGGATAGAACAACTGGAAGATAAGAAAATAGAGGACTTAAACAACACAATAAACTAACCAGATATAACAGACATACACAGAATACTCTACTCAACAACAACAGAGTACACATTCTTTTCAAGTGCCCATGGGACATTTTCCAGGATAGAACATAGATTGGGTCACAAATTAAGCCTTAATAGATTTATAAAAGTAGATATCATAAAAAGTATCTTCTCCAACCACAAAGGAATGAAATTAGATATCAATAATAAAAGGAAAACTGGAAAATTCACAAAGGTGTGGAAATTTAAAAAGTACACTCTTAAACAATCAATAAATCAAATAAGAAATCACAGGCAAGTTAGAAAATACTTAGAAATAAATGAAAACAAAAATAAATAAAACTTAGGGGAGGCAGCAAAAGCAGTGCTAAGGGGAAAATTCATATATATAAACACTTACATTAAAATAAACAATCTTGTATGACTTAAGGAACTAGAAAAAGAACAAACTAAATCCAAAAGTAGCAGAATAAAGGAAATAATAAAGATTAGGGCAAAGATAAATGAAATAGAAAATTGAAAAACCACAGAGAAAAATAAATAAAACTAAAAGTTAGTTTTCATTTCTGTGTAAATACCTAAAATAACTGAAAGCAGGATCTTGAAGACATAGTTGTACAACCATGTTAAGAGCAGCATTATTCACAATAGCCAAAAAAATGGAAGGAAACCAAGTGCCCACCAACAGATAAATGGAAAAGCAGAATGTGGTACATACTACGATGGAATATAATGTAAGGCATATATATCCCTTAAAACAAAAGGAAATTCTGACACATGCTACAAAATGGATGAACCTTGAGGATATTATGCTAATTGAAATATACTAATCACACAAAGACAAATACTGAATGATTCCATTTTTATAAGGTACCTAGAGTAGTCAACATCATAGAGACAGAAAATAGAATGGTAGCTGTCAGGAGCTGGGATGAGTGGGGAGCAAGGAGCTAGTGTTTAATGGGATAAAGTTTTGGTTTTGCAAGATGAAAAGATTTTTGCAGATGGATACTGGTGATGGTTGCACAACAACAGAAATGTATTAAATACCACTCAACTGTACACTTTAAAATGGTTAAGATGGTAAATTTTATGCTATGTGTATTTACCACAGTAAAAATTGGAAAAAAAGGCAAACCACAAAACAAACAAACAAAAAGGACATCTTTGTGAAGTGGATGCTTCCAACAAAAATGGTAAAATATGATGCAACAACTTTGCCTATACACTAGATAACTGCTTTGAGTCATACTGATAATCAATTTAACTGTCTATGCTTATTCCTGAAGAAAGAATGAGCTTTGAAACCAAGAGAAGATGCTCCATGAGTTTCCCAGTTTTTTACTGATTAGTATATTGAAGGTTTTAAAATAATGTTATATTTAACCTTTTATAATTTCATATGACCTTCATCCATTTGCACAGTTAATTTGAACTCTGAAGTCCATTTTGTTTGCCCAGTATTTATTAATGCCCTGCTCACCAGCAAAGATGATGTTATTAATAAATATTATGGTTAATGTGCCTGGAACTATTTGAAATTACTCCTGTCATTTCATATTTTTGTCAGGCAAAAGACTGGTATTTTTTTAAGACTCTAAAGTCTCTTCACTTGTGTTAACACTGAATAGCTGGGCTTTTAATATGTAGTGGCCTGAAGGGCGAGGCTTCAGCCCCTAGCATGTGAATTGCATGATGCTAATCAATTTCACTATGTTTGACTGCTTTGTATTGATTGTTTTTAATGAGCTCAAAAGAACAGTATCACTCTAGCAAACTTAAAACAGCAAGTGAGATTTTGTTAGTAGCTTTAACTTAAGAATAGGAGAATATTTTAAAATTTCTCCATGTTGCATTTTAATACATTTGTGAACAACATCATTTTTAATTAAGCAGTAGGATATATATTCTTCTATAGCAATAAATCTGATATAAAAAGTACTCCAGGAAATTCCAAATATTGTTCATTGATTTAAAATATTTTAAAAAGCCATTTTTGGAACTAACATAGAAAACCATTGATTTGAACTATATTTTCCAGATATTCCATAAATTCATCTCTTTTCTGCTTTTCCCAGTTTTAAGATTCCTGTGCTTAATGCGTGCTGCTGCAGCAAAAATGTCTTTCTATCATGTCCATCTGACACATTTCAAAATTTAATAGATATATTTCAATACTTGTCACTGACTTATTGTTCCTTTTTTTTTTTTTTTTTTTGGCTTTGCAAAGTAGTATCTGGAGATATTTGGTATGTTATATAGTGGTAGCAATGGCTCAAAGTAGCTTTTTATGCTTGGATTTGATTATCATATATCTGATTTTTATAGGAGCATTTTTTGTGTGTATATGTTAATGATACAGTTCCTGGATTTTTCTTATAGTATTCAACCTCAAATTACAACATAACATAGTGAAGTGATAGCTACGGAGATTGCTTTACTGACAATTACTCTTGGACATTTTGGAGAACCCTTAGAATAAAATTATTCTCTGCTTCAAGTAGTAAATATATCCTTCCACTTACTTAGAGAGCCATCAATTTCAGTGCATAGGATTCAATATCTGCCAGTTGTTATAGAAGTTTCTTTTGTAAATACTTAATCAGAAAATCGGATGCAATAGCTTCTTTCTGATTTGGCTACCTCTTGCATTACTTAATCATAATTTACTTTCATTTCAGAGAATGGAAATGTGTGTGAGGATCAGATGGGCTTAGGGCCTCAGTGGAATTTACACGGGAGAAAAATATATGAAAAAGCATATACTTTATCAACTAAGAAAAGGACCAACCTTGGACATCCCCAAGTGATTTTAAAGTGATTTGGTGGATCTCAAACACTTTTCCTTTTCTTTGTATAAATATGGGGAAAAAAGTGATGCTATAGTTAGTAGTGTTTTTAGTTATCCAAAATTGAGCTTCTTTGACTAAATCTACAAAAAAATGAGAAATACACATTTAGCCTTGGTTGTGTTGTGACCCAGAAAGCGGTACCCCAAAGTGAAGGTCTCAGAAGCAGCCTCAAAAGCAAAGCTTTCCTCTGACCTTTTCCTGCCCTCCTGTCTCTCAGCCTCATTCTCCCCTGAGGCAAGCCATAAAAACTAGATTCCCTCGTCCCCAAGCAGGTCATGGAATACTCTAACCTCCCCCACATACACAACTTTCTGTCTTGGAGCTGACCAAAAAGAAATTCTCTGCCTTGTCTGGTTGTAGGTCCAGAAAGGGTCCTGTCTATACCATGGTTGAATGGATACTACACAGAGAGGCTAGAAGAATTTGAACAAACAGGCCTTGCTGGTTTCCCCACTCAGCCTATTAGCATTAGATCACACCTTTCTTGTCCAATCACATTAGACACAGCTGGGCCTGCTTCATCGAACCTAAGCATAAATGTGGATGATTTTCCCTATATCTTTGGGTCGTCATTCTTGTTGGGGAAAAAAATAGGAAAATGGTCAGGGCCCCTCAGATGTTCACAATCTTGCCAAGCATTTGCTGTAAATATCCTCAAGTGTTCTTTGTTACTACTTAACATAATTGCATATGGGCACCCAGTTGTCCAGGGTTATGGACTTAAGTATAAAAGACTAACAGCTCTGATCCACAGTGCTTCTCAGAAATCTTAGAGAAGCTACAAGGACAGTTGCTCCTAGATCTGAATAAAACCCATTCATTTTTCTATACCCACGGCTCCCAGGACCTTTTTTTTTTTCCTAACACTTAGCTTACAGACCTCCATGTGGAGGGTTTGTGACCCAGTCTGAGCAACAGACTCGAGGGGTCTGTAAGGCCTAGCTTTACAATTCTGAAAGCTCCTGTGTCATATAAAACTGTGATATAACAAAATTTGTTATGCCTTTTTGTCGTATTAATCTGTTTATCAGGTGATTTTTCAGAGAACCTACATAGGTTTGAAAGAGATGTCTTCCCTTGGTCCCTACAGTCATGAGCTAAAGATAACTCCATTTAAAATGCTTAACTAACCAATTTCCCCTTTTTATTTTACATAACAATTTAATTGTGTAATTTCCACATTACTTCAGTTGAGGATAAAAAAATATAATCATTAAGACAACAGATTTATTATCCAGTTATCAGTAACAACAGAAGTTAAGTGGCTGACATTAAATTAAAAATTCGTAAAGGTTGGTTAATCAATCAGGTTTGATTTAAGGGTTAAAGGAACAAATATGTATGGGTACTTGATCTAAAAAAACATTCCCTTCTCTCAGTTCAGAATTATGCACGCCAAAATGAGGCACTTAGCTCATCCTCAGCCCCAAACCCACACCAAAAATGACATTAATAGAAATCACTACACACTATCTTAAATAGATGTAATTAAAGAAAACTCTTACATTTATAAAGGTAGATTAGTTGTTGGCCCCAAGATATGTTGGTGCCCAAAATGTAGGGGTTTAAAAATAGGAAAAAGTAATACAAAAGCTATAAGAGTTTCTGCAAGTCCACTGAGAGTTTGAAACAAGGCGATTTTTAAAAATATATTATAATATGTCATAATTATAATTGGCTATAACTTCTGTCACATTTTAAAATTCCTTAGAACACCTCTGTTGCCAGTTTTTTATGCTTTAACATCATCACAAAAGAAATAGAACAGTTAAAAAAATAAGTATTCCAGTCTCCCTTTCTGCTTGTGTTGTTAGTAATGTTAACGCCTCCATACCGTCATGTTAGCTGATAATGATATATACTCTGCCCACAGCTATTTTAAAGATTCATCTACTTGACAAACTCCTACAACAGTTTAAATAGAAATATTATTATCTCAGAAGTTATAAATGAAAATAATTAGTAAGCTCTAAAAAGGTTAGTTAAAATGGTCCCAATAATAGCTATTATTTTTAATAATAAAATGGCTAATTTGAAGACATAGGTTTGTCTTAATAGAAAGAATATTTAAATTACTTATCTTTGCACAAATACAACAATGGAATCATCCTTCATTTTCTGTAACATATTTTCATTTAAATGTAATCCAATAGAAGAAAATCACACTTTTCAGAGGAAGGCAAAGAGGCTTTATTAGATATATGCAAAGTGAATGTTTTTGTATATAAATACCAGTATAAAGTGGTATAATGTTAATGAAGGAACAAGTAGAATGAAGGTATAGGGATCTATGGAAAAGTAAGGAATTGCCTGATAAATGTGGGTAAACTCTTAATTGTGGACATTTCCTCCTCTTTCTAAAAGTATCAAAATCTGGAGCATTTGTTAAGGGCTGCACTGACTGCCAAATTTTGATTGCCCCTAAGCGACGAACCAAGGATGCATGGAAAAGTTGTATCCACTTATTTGTATATTGTTTATCTTTGCACTGCTTCTTGGCTGGTTCTGATAAACCAAAGTAAAAGCAAACTTGAACTCTCCCTTTGTAGTCATTCTGGCCAGTGTTTGAACTAGAACCAGCCCTTTGTAATCTGATCTAGCTGAGAAACATATCTGTAGCTAGGATTAAGATGGTAGGCAAAGCTACTTGAATAATCTGTTTCTATTCTTTGGATCTTATAATAATATGTAATTACCGGTTGGTAGCATTTCTTTATGAACAAAATTCATCATTTTTTAAAGCTTGACCCAACTTTCACCTCTTCTTCCACATATACTTTTATGATTAGCACAATAAAAAAAAAAAGTGTGTGTGTGTGTGTGTGTGTGTGTGTGTATGGGGGGGGGTTATGGCACCCTATCTGAGGAAAGAGCAGGCTAACTGAAGAAAAATTGTCTATCTACATGCTGCTTACAGAAATGGAAATTTAAACTTTGGGAATTCAACAGTATCAGCCAATATCTTCCAGGAGTGTTAATGAATCTAGAGGACATAGGGCACTGGAAAGCATTGGCTGTGGGACAGGACTGGATTTATTCTTTCACACATCAAACTCAATGGACTATCCTTTAGGATAATCCACCTTTTTTCTTCTCTTGCCCACAAGTGTTTTCTAGTTGCTCATTAGATTTTCTAAAGAACTAATCAGGATGAGAATGTCTGATAACAGATAAAATATTCTAGTAAATGCATAAGAATAATGTATTATGATTTTAGTTTATTTATCTGTGTCATGCAAGATTATTAAAGTGAGTTGGTCCACTTAAATGAGATTCTCTTTGAGTATCTCTCAGAAGTACTCTAAATTCTAGTTCTGCAAAGCTGAAGGCTCGTTTGTGTTGGTTTCCCTCCAAAGTGATGAAATTGCTACCACATGAGGCTCTATCTAAACAACCAACTGGCTTTCCCATACAATATCCTCACCCAACACTTTCTTCCCTCATTTACCTGTCTTTTAAATGCAGGCCACCACTGTTACTGTCATAGGTGCTGCTTTTAAAAAGCATGTAAATGGCAATAACTAAATCAAACCTCCTTCCAGGGTGGTGATGTTGAAGGTAATAGCACTCATTTTGGTGTAAAAACTTTGAAATACTGTATTTTATTTTTGGAACACATAATTTTGTTTTACACATAACTTAAATATTGAGTTCACACCCTATATTCTTCATAACATTTCTATCTTTATTTCTGCATCCACATGAGATTATAATTTAAGGCAGAGAAAAATTAAAGAGAATATTTAAAATTAATAGATGCAATCAACTATACAAAACAACACTACAGTATTCCTTTGATAATTTTTCAAATTTTAGACTTTCGAGATAAAAAATCCTTCTTAATGAAATTTTCTGGAAAGGAAACATGTGTATATACAAATATATACACACACATACATTCTAGTTCAAAGTTAAACATGCCAATGAAAGGAATCATTTAAACTAATAAATATTCTTTTTGCTTTGAGACTAAAAGAGCAATTATTTTTGCTTCAATTCCTTTTGCTTCCTTTTCAGTGGCCCAAGGACCTAGGTGGATTTGTATAATGTACAGATTAAAAAGAAAATGCCTGTCTTCTCTCTGACACCAAACCCTTTCACCAAAGAAAGTTGTGAACGTTAATTAACGTGATTTGCTCAGCTCCTCCAAACACAAACGCTGTCTGGGCAAGACCTAATGGGGCTTCAGCTATGTCTTTACCAGTGTGGCTAATCTAATTGCCTATGCAATCCTTGTTCTGGTTTCACTGTCTGCTCAGCACATGCATTCACTTTCTCCGAACAGGTCATTCTGAAGAATATGGTGCTGAAGTTAGATATACGATTGATCCACTCTTTAATGAGATGAAATATTTTAATAGAGAAATTAGAAGAATTCATCATTAACTACTGAAAAATCCACTACAGTAAAACCGGAATAAGGGATACCCTGTTTAAAACTCTGGTTAAATAATGAGTAAATCTACTCTGAATGGATATTATTTAATCTATTACATTCCCATGGGCACTGATTATGATGTGCCTTACAAATATATTTGATAACATTTTTGACCACATACAGCATATTTTACTCTAGTTTTAATATTTTCTGTTTATAATAGTAAGGGTTAGGGCTGGCCAGTTAGCTCAGTTGGTTAGAAAGCATTCTTAAAATACCAAGATCACTGGTTTGGATCCCCGTACAGGCTGGCTGCCCAATAGCAAGGGCTAAAGCTTGGTGTCATGTAAAAATATGAGGAAAAGTAAATATATATAACTAATATATGTATATCCATAATGCATAATAACTAATTGACATTATAAACAGCCACACCATCTTAGCATATTCCATAGTCATTTGGAGATAAAACTTACAGAATGTACATTTTAGTGTTCTTTCTCCTACCACAATATCTTACAAGTCTGAACAAAGATACATATCTACAAATTATTTCAATTTTCCACAGCATGCACAGATATTCCGATACAAATTTCAAGTAATTATATTCAGAACAAAAGGGAAATGCTCTGAATAACAAAGAGGGAGACTCCTTTATCAAAGCCTGTAAAATAAGAAGGCTAAATATCAAGCTTTTCTTAATAAAAAGTAAAAATTAATTAATCTCACATAAATAAAGTAAAAAAAAGATAGAGCATCTCTTGGTGTTTCTTTTTTCTTTTTTTTTTTTCAGATATTGATAATGTTAACTCTGGGATTGAAAAGAGGGATGCCTAGTTTTTTGTTTTTTGGTTTTTTTTTTTCTTCCTGTTGGAACATAGTTGATTGTACCTATCTGTGGGGCACAGCATTGAGTATCAATACCTTTGTGCAAAATGTGATGTCCAAATCAGGATAATTAGTATATTCAAAATTATACAATGTCATCTATTTTCATGGTCCTTTATCAATTCTTCCCTTCTCCCTCCCCGTTTCCTGTCTCTAGTAACCTCAGTCTGTTCTCTTCTTTTGAAAGTTCAAGAATTATTATGATTGTTGTAACTTTCTTTCTTTGATTTTTTAATTTTTTTTAGCTCCCCCTTGTAGTGAGGGCATCTGGTATTTCTCTTTTTGTGCCTGGCTTATTTTACTTACCATAATTTTCTCTGTGTTCATCTATGTTGCTATGAACAGCAGTATTTCATTTTTCTTTATCTTGGCAGTGTAAATAGAGATGAAATAAACATGGGAGTGTAGGTATTCTTTCAACATGAGGATTTCCATTCCTCTGGGTATATACCTAGCAGTGGGATTGCTTTAATTAAGTTGTTTGCATTCCTTGTATATTCTGGATATTAATCCTTTGTTGGATGCATAGTTTGCAAATATTTTCTCCCATTTTGTGGGTTGTCTTTTCTAATTGTTTCTTTCATTTGCAGAAACTTTTTATTTTGATGTTATCCCATTTGTTTATTTTTCCTTTGATTGCCTGTGCTTTTGGAGTCGTATTCATAGTCTTTGCCAAGTCCTACTTCCTGAAGTGTTTCCCCTATGTTTCATTTAGGAGTTTTATGGTTTCAGGATGTATATTTAAGTCCTTAATTGATTTTTAGTTGATTTTGGTACATGGTGAGAGGTACAGCTCCAGTTTTATTCTTCTGCATGTGGATGTCCAGGTTTTTCAGCAGCATTTATTGAAGAGGCATTCTTTTCCCTAATATATGTTCTTGGTATAGTTGTCAAGATTAGCTGGCTGTAAGTATGTGGGTTGATTTCTGGGTCTCTATTCTGTTCCTTTGGTTCATATGCCTCTGGCTTTTTTTTTTTTTTTTTTTTTTTGCTCAGGATTGCTTTGGCTATTTGGGGTTTCTTATTGTTCCATATGAATGTTAGGATTTTTATTTATTTATTTTTTCTATTTCTGTAAAGAATGTCATTGGTATCTTGATGGGCATTGTGTTGAATCTGTAGATCACTTTGGGTAGTGTGGACATTTTCACAATGTTAATTCTTCCAATCTAAGCATGAAATATCTTTCCTTCCTTTTGTGTCATCTTTAATTTCTTTGAACAGTGATTTGTAGCTCTTTTTGTAGAGATCTTTCACATCCTTGGTTAACTTTATTCCTAGGTATTTTATATTTTTGGTGACTTATGCAAGTGGGCTAGCTTTCTGCTAGTTTGTTGTTGGAGTATAAAATGCTACTGATTTTTGCATGTTGATTTTGTATCCTTAAACTTTACTGAGATCATTGACCAACTCTAAGAGCTTTTTGGTAGAGTCTTTAGGTTTTTCTGTATACGATCATGTCATCTGCTAATGGTGACAATTTGACTTTGTCTTTTCCAGTCTGGATACCTTTAATTTCCTTCTATTGCCTGACTGCTCTACTTCTAATACTATATTCAATAGGAGTGGTGAGAGTGGGCAGTTGGAGGACTTCCTGGTGGGGCAGAGCAAGGGATACCCAATTTTAAATGTCTTACCCTTCCAAATTATAATTTAGTCAAATAAATATCCAGAGATATAATTTAAGCTGGCAGCATGTGAACCAAAAGCACAGCTTTTAAAGCATTAAAAGGATCTTTGAGGTTATCTACTTCAACAATTTTATGGCATGAGTATATTTATATTTTAGCGGGGCAGGAAAACAACAAAAAATATTAACTAGAAAAAAATAGCACCTTCAAATTTAGCTTGTATTCTATAAGCAACATAAACAACAAAAAATAGAACTGTAAAGATTAAAAAAGAAAGAAAAATGGAGTTCCAATCAAGATGGCAGAATAGAAAGTCCCCAACATCACTCTCTCCCAGAAATCAACGAATTTACAACTACAAAAATGTAACATCAGCCAAACTGGGGCTGCTGGAGCTCAGGGGAAGAGGAGGAGAGACCTATGGAGTTCATGAAGGCAGGAGAAGGCACAATGAGAGCAAGAAAAAATTACTCTGACCATTTCATGCCATGGCTGCTTTAAGACTGGAACTGCTGAGCACATAGAGCAGGAGCCAGCAAAAGCCGCAGCTGTGCCCTTTGGATGGAGTTTCTTGGAGGTGGCAGGGGAGAAGAGGGTCTTGGTGGGCCCAGGACCCACCAAGGGGTGGGTCCACTAATAGGGTTCCTGTGGACACTCATGGGAGTGAGGAGTCACAACAACTGAAAAAATGGAGCCACTCAGAGGCCGGTGAGTCATTGCAAGTGACTGGTACATGGCCTGTCCTACGGGAAGTGTTTGCAGCACTGGCCGTGGGAGTGACGGGCCCACTGGTAGAACACTGGGACACAGCAAGGACAGCTGATCTGCACCCCAATCAGCGTAGGACCACTCAAAGGAGATTGGTCAGGAATATAGAATTGCATGGGGTTTGATGAAAAGACTCAGGCCCAGATCAGAGTTACTACACAACACAGGTGCACTGAATCTCTGCAGAGCCAGAAGTACCTATAAAGCCAACCATTATAACCTGTGCTGCACAAAAAGCCTTCCTTAGGGAAGCAGCAGCAAAGCAGCAGTTTAGCTAAAACACATAGCTCAAGTACTTGTCCCAGCAGGAAGTTCCCTGACTTTAGAAGTAAGCAAAAGACAAAAAAATTAGTTGTGGCTCAGACACACTGCCAGTGCCTCAGTTCCACCTGGGGATGTGAGGCATGGATCTGGGGGCCAGAGCCCCCTCCCACAACCAAGCACACCACCAGCACCTTGGGAGCCACCAGGTGACCCAAGGGATGGAGTTAGGGACCAGACCCTCTTCCCCTCAACCATGCACACCACACTAGCACCTTGGGGCCTGGCCAGAGACCCAAGACATGGAGCTGGAGACCGGACCCTCTTCCCCTCAACCAGGCACACAGTACCAGCACCTTGGGGCCCAAGGCACGGAACCGGGGTCTGAACTCCCCTCCCACAACAAGGCACACCACGCCAGTGCCTCAAGGCCTGCCCAGGGATCTGAAGGATGGAGCTAGGGACAGGACCCTCCTCCCCTCAACCAGGCACACCACACCAGTGCCTCAGGTCTTCCTGGGGACCTAAGGGATGGAGCCAGGGACCAGACCCCCACCAGAACAAGGCACATCACCAGCACCAAGGAGCATGCCAAAAACATCACCTCCATGTGGGTGGCCCACCATAGCCATCACAATAACCATGGTTGCTGTGAAAGCGGCTAGATGTCACAACCAGCATGCAGATGGTCCACCAGCCACTGGAGTGCATTGACACAAGGAGAGTTACCAGCAGAGATAAAGAAAAGAAGAGGATATCTCTCTCCACAAAGCCAATTCCTGAGTGACAGAAGAAGCATCTGCTCTATGATAATATTGGGGGACCTGATCACACTTCTTAGCATTGAACAGATCGTCTAGGCAAGAAATCAACAGAGTAATCATTATTCTTTCTGAAGGAGAGAAGACATCTAGGGTAACTAGAGGGGGGAGGGGAAAGAGTGAGGTGGATGGGGTGAGATTGGACAAGGGGTATAAAGAATAAGTAGGATTTGTAACAATATATATGCTAGTAATATTGGTTTGATCAACATATCTCAGTGTTGAACTCCAAAAATATGTATAATCAAATTTGATTCAATAAAAATTAAAAAAGAAGAAAAATGTAAAGTGACAGTCCAGACGCTAGGAAGTCACACACAAATAAATACAACAAGAGTCTAAGAAAATGAGTCACACGGACTGTGTTATAGAACACACTGGGAAGTGATGCCCTGAAGTCTTCCATCACCATCAACTTTTCAAATGTCTCTGAATAATCATTTTTTCTTCTTTAAAATATGGATCTTTATTAAAAGGAAGTCTTTCGTGTATTATTTGGAAGTAATAGTGCAAGAATTTATTGTTAGTATATTACAGCTCATTTGTTGACATTTTTTATTTGGCAATTGGAAATTCGGAACGACACGGAAAATTTTTATCTGCCCTATATTCTCTCGCTTCAAAAGGTATTTTTACAAATTGTTTACCTTTCTAGAACTTCAGTGTGTTTTTCTACCTTATTTATGTATATACCGACCTTGGTGTGTTTTCCTACCTTATTTATGTCATTGTATAAAAATAATTTCTCTAATTGCTAAAAGAAATTGTTCTTTAAAAAAAGTTAAGTCATCATGTTAATATTCTTTTAAGAAGCAGCACATTTTGAAGGTTTTAGCATGTGATTTATTGATTTTCACTGAACAAGAAAGCTCACAGGAAATTGTCTTTCTTCGAGGGTGACAGAGTAATTGTACGTTTAGTGTGATATGTGGTATTAGAACTACTTTCTATGATTAGATAGTGATGATTTTAAAATTTTAGTACATTTTGAAACATTTCTGTAATTGTTAACCATATGCTGTTATATAGACCAATTTCACAAAGTTTTTGTGTCCTGTCACTGTGTGGAATGATTAAGAAAGGATTTTATAATAAATAGTAAATAATAAATGGGTAATAAAGTTACTAGCTGTTTTCAGACATTGTTCGTAATTTATGAGTTAGTCATATCTTCTTTACACTTATAAGAAATATATGGAGAACAATGGATAATAGTTTCTTAGCAGTTTGAAACAATCTGATAATGACATCTGTATTAGTCCGTTTTTGTTGCTTATAACAAAATACCTAGAACTGGGTGATTTAGAAAGAAAAACGACATTTATCGTTTACAGTTTCTGAGGCTGGGAAGTCCAAAGTCCATCTAGTGGTGGCGACAGTGACGAGGGATCTCACATTGCAAGACGGTAGAAGCAGAGAGAGAGAGAGAGACAAATTCTCCTCTTCTTTTAAAGCCCTCAGAACCACGCCTCTGACCACCATTTTTAATCCATGTCATTATTGCATGGTCTTACAATCCAATCACCTCTTCAAGGACCCACCTTACAATTACCATAATAGTAGTTCCCACCCTGTTAACAGTCACAGTGGGGGGCTAAGTTTCTAATACATAAAACTTGGGGGATACAATTCAAGCTTCACTGAGTTTTGGGGTGACAGAATTCAATCCACTACAACATCAAAAACAGATATCTATTTTCATAAGGGAAATGCATATTAAAACAATAATGAGATATGACCTTGCACCTGTTAAAATGGCTATTATCAAAAAGACAGAAGATAAAAAGTCTTATCCAGGGTGTGGAGAAAAGGGCAGGTAAGTTAGTACAGCCATTATGGAAAATGGTATGGAAGATGCTCAAAAAATTAAAAATAAAACTACCATATGATCTAGCAATTCCAAATATGGGTTTATTTCCAAAGGAAACAAAATCCATATCTCAAAGAGGTATCTATATTTACATGTTCATTGCAGCAATCATCACAATAGCCAAAATATGGAAACAATCTAATTGTCTATCAGTGGATGAATGGATAAAGAAAATGTGGTATATATACAGAATGGAATATATATATACTGTTTAGCCATATAAAAACAAGAAAATACTCTCATTTGCTACAACATGGATAAACTTGGAGGACATTATGCTAAGTGAAATAAGCCAGGCACAGAAAGACAAATATTGCATGATCTCATTTGTATGTGGAATCTAAAAATGTGTACCACATAAAAGCAGAAAGTAGAATAGTGGTTACAGGGGCTGAAGCAGGGTTTGGAGTGGCAACAGGGGGAATGGAGACATGATGTTCAAAGGGTGCAAAGTTTTAGTTAGACAGGAGGAATAAGTTCTGGAGATCTATGGTGACTTTAGTTAATAATATTGTACCTTGTACTTGAAAATTACTGAGAGTAGATTTTAAATGTTCTCAGGACAAAAAAAAAAGTGATACATATGTGAGGTGACGAGTATGTTCATTAAAGTGATTTAGTCATTTTTCAATGTATACATATATCAAAACATCACATTATATACCATAAATACGTGTAATTTTTATTTGTCAATTAAAATTTTTTTAAAGAAACAGATATTTGTTATCACTTCTTATCATCATTTTAGTTGTATGGTCGATTATTTTTAGTGTATCAGAGTTTTTTCTAAAAGATACACACACACACACAGATTGACGATATAAAGACTCCTTTTTTTCCTCAAAAGTGATTTTCTGTCCCGAAATATAAATATGGTATGTGCTTAAAATTCAAGCTGAAAACTACAGAACACACCTTTGGTTCAGCTAAAGACACTTTTATAAGGTTTAAGAATAAATGTGTTTGGACTTTAGTTTATTAGTCAATCTCTTATTCATGTGTTTCAGATAAAGACGCATGAAATAAGATTTTGTTATAATGGCATGTAGGGGCAAAATATGATGTAGCCCGTGAATCACACTAACCTGTGATGATTCTTCCTCCATATAGTTCCTCTTGTTCTTTCATGGTAAGACTTGACACCTGACAACTAAACTTTGTAACAGACTCCTAGCTACAAACTGACTTACACTGATCCTCTACATAACTATTTACCACCTTATTCAAATTTTTATAACGCTATTCATGTGTTTAAGAATCTTTACTGCATAAAACATGTTATAAACTGAATATTTATGTCTCCTCAAAATTCATGTGTTCCAGCCCTAACTGCCAATGTTTGGGGGAGGTGATTAGTTTTAGATGAGGTCGTGACGGTGAAGCCCCTTGATGGAATTAATGCCCTTATAAAAGGCAATAGAGACAAGAGAGCTTGTAAGGATAGGCAAGTCAGGAAGAGGGCTTTCATCAAGAACTGCATCTGCTGGAACCTTGACCTTAGAATTCCCAGACTCCAGAACTGTGAGAAGTAAATATCTATTGTTTAAGCCACCCAGTCTATGATGATTTATTATAGCAGCCTGAGCTGACTAAGACAGACAGCATTTACAATTAGAAATAATGGTCCAGCATTAACACAAACTGTATCATCATCTTTTTTTGATAATTCTGTCCTTAACAATGTCAGGCATCCTGATTTAATATCTGTAATATATTTTTACTATTCCTTAAAAAAATGAGTTCTTATGTTTGTGAAATAGCTCACCTTAGGAAGAGATATTAACCATCCTAGTGCCCCCAAACGGTGCAAGAATATATCACATAAGATATTACAAACATATGAGAGAGCATTTATGATAATATGCTTGGGCATTAGCCTACAGTGAGGGTTTTAGGAGTTGTGAGAATGGAAACTATGCCCATAGGGAATTGTCTAAAAAAGTGACAATGTTGCTGGGTCACTATTGCTGTAAGGCTATTGAGCAACCAGAAATTACAGCATATAATAAGACCTTATTTAAATCAATGGCAGTTTAGTTCAATTTCCAGTTTAACCCAAATATATTTGATTTAAAAGTAGAATATAATTTAACATAATAGTAAAAAATCCTCTATTTTCATGGGGCTTAAAGTAAATGTGCCCAAGTAAATTGGGCAGAACTAGGCAACAAACAAAATTGGAAACTGGTGGTTCAGCAGTCTAGCATACTTCATGATACATTCATTGCAGTTACTCAGGATAAAAATAAGTGACTGCATTTATTTTTATTACCAAAACTTTTCCATCTCTAGGGAAAACTGTTTAAGTAAAATATTATATATTTGATTTTTGTGTAGAGTATGTGATGGTTAATTTTATGTGTCAACTTGACTGGGCTAAGGGATGCCTATATAGCTGGTAAAACATTATTTCTGGCTGTATTTGTAAGGATGTTTTTGGAATATATAAGCATTTGAATCAGTAGACTGAGTAAATAAGATTTACCCTTATCAGGTGGGCAGGTATCATCCAATACATTGATGAACCAAACAGAACAAAAAGGCATAGAAGAGGTTCTCTTCTTGGAGCTGGAACATCCATCTTCTCCCCATCATGAACTGGGTATTATCTGACCCACCAAACCATAAAGTTGAACACATAGCAACACTTCATCAAATGGAACTTGTATATAACATGATCAGGCCTGAGCAGGCCCTGGAGACACAAATAAGTTATATGAAGAAGTGGCCCCAAATGCCCATGATCCCCGCTCCTGCTATATTGCCTTTTCTCTTCCACTCTGTACCTACGGCCTCATGGGGCGTTCCCCATAATCAGTTGTCAGAGAAAGAGAAGACTTGGGCCTGGTTTACAGGTGATTCTGCACAATATGGGGGTATTTCCCAAAAGTGGAAAGCTGCAGCACTATGGCCCCTCTCTGTGACACAGCTGAAGGACAGTTGTGAAGGGAAGTCTTCCCAGTGGGCAGTACACCTGCTTTTATACTTTGCTTGGAAAGAGAAATGGCCAGATGTGTGATTATATACCATTTCAAAAAATTGGCGACCTGGCCCCCTGTGTCTAGCTTGTGTCCTAAAACATTATTTTTCTAGGACATGTTATGTCTCCATTTCAATTAAAATAAAGATAGCAAACAACAACAAAAAATTGGTGACAAAAAAATTGGGGAAGAGGTATGTGGATTGATCTCTCTGAATGGGCAAAAAAAAAAAAAAAAAAAAAAGATGAAGATATTTGTGTCTCATATGAATGCTCACCAAAAGATCACCTCAGCAGAGGAGGATTTTAATAATAAAGGGGATAGGATGACTCATTTTATGGATGCCAGTCAGCCTCTTTTCCTAGGCATTCCTATCACCAACTGGTGGGTTTATGAACAAATTTGTCATAGTGGCAGAGATGAAGGTTGTGAATGGGCTCAGCAACAGACTTCCACACAGCAAGGCTGACCAGGCTATGGCCACTGCTTAGTGCCCAATCTGCTAGCAGCAGAGACCAACACTGAGACCCTGATATGGCACCACTCCCCAGGGTGATCTGCTAGCTACCTGCCCATCAAGGAAGGGGGACTGTTTTACTCTTACTGGAATAATCACTTGCTCTGGATATGGATTTGCCTTCTCTACACAAAATACTTCTGCCAAAACTACTATTCATGCACTTCACAAAATGCCTTATCCATTCTCATGATATTCTACACAGTATTGATTCTGATCAAGGAACTAATTTCTCAGCCAAAGGTATGTGCTAATGGGCCTATACTCATAGAATCTACTTGTATAACCATGTTTCCCACCATCCTGAAGCAGGTGTCTTGATAGAACAATGGAATGGCCTTTTGAAGACTCAAGGTCCAGTGCTAGCAAGGTGGTAAGGCTGGCAAGGCTGGGACAAAATTCTCCAGAAGACTGTATATTCTTTGAATGAGTGTCCAGTATATGGAACTGTTTCTCCAGCAGCCAGAATTCACAGGTCTAGGAACTAAGGGGTGGAAATGGGAGTGGCACCACTCACCACTAATACCCCTAGTGATCCACAGCAAAATTTTTGCTTCTTTTTTATGCAACTTTCTTCTCTGCTGGACTGGAAGTCTTAGTTCCAGAGAAAGAAGTGCTCCCACCAGGAGACACATGATTCCATTGAACTGGAAATTAAGTCTGCCACCCAACCACTTTACCTCCTCATGCCTCTGAATCAAAAGGCAAAGAAGGGAGTTATGGTGCTGGCTGGGTTGATTAATCATGACACCCAAGGGGAAACTGGACTGCTACTCCACAATAGAGGTAAGAAAGAGTATTTCTGCACTACAGGAAATCCCTTAAGACATCTCTTAGGATTATCATGCACTGTCTATGCAAGACTCTGAATGGCACAGACCATCCAAGAATTATGGTTTGGGTCACCCTACTAGGTAAAGAACAAAGATCAGCTGAGATTCTTCATGAAGGCAAAGAAAATACATAATGGCTAGTACAAGAAGGTAGCAATAGATATCAGCTACGACCACATGATGAGATACAGAAACGAGAACTGTAATTGTCATGAGTATTTCCTCCTTTCATAATTATGAATATGCTTGTGTGTATATATACATATATTAAGCAGATATTTTTGTTTTCTTTCTTCTCTTATTCCCTTATCATGTAACATAAGATACGTTGACTCTACGTCGGCATTTAAGTATTATTAATTTTACATCATAGTATTTAAGTTATGCAATATCAAGAGAAAAGCAAACATTATTCAAAGACTTTATCTCCCACTTCTGGGGAAGAGAATAGTGTGTTTTGGGTTACAAGAGAGTTGTATCATATTAGGAAAAATTATGACCTTTTTATTGTGTTTATTTGAAGATTAAGTTTGGCTAAAGGAAATGCTTATGGGTGCCAAGTTGGCAAGGGATGGACCTGTCATGGTTAATTTTCTATGTCAACTTGACTGGAATGCTTGGATAGTTGGCGGAACATTATTTCTGGGTGTGCCTGTGAGAGTCTTTCCAGAAGAGAGCAGCATTTGAATTAGTAAATGAGTAATGATCCACACTAGCCAATGTGGGAAGGTATCATCCAATCAGTTAAGGGCCCCAAGAGAACAAAAAGATATAGAAAGGGCAAATTCTCTCTTCTTGAGCAGGAATATCTATCATCTCCTGCCCCCCAGAAATCAGAGGTCCTGATTCTCAAGCCTTCAGACTCACATTGGGAGTTAACACCATTGCCTCACCTGGTTCTCAGGCCTTCTGACTTAGACTGAACTAAACTACGTGCTTCCCTATTTTTCTACCTTATAGATGGCAGATAGTGGGACTTCTCCACCTACATAACCATGTAAACCAATTCCTATAGTACATCAATCTCTCTCTCTACCTCCCCTCCCCTTTCTGTCTCCATTTATATATATCTCCTACTGATTCTGCTCCTTTTGAAAGCCTTGACTAATATAGAGACTTTAGGTTGCTATGATATTTACATCTTGGAAACAAATGTGATTGTCTTAAAAGGGTGGTTTGTGTTTTTGAACCATCTACTTTACAGTCTTTAATTCAGGAGTAAATGGGTATTTCACAACTCTGAAGTCAGATCGCCAGGTTTCTGGGTCCTGCTGTATCTGTCCACCTTCCTGTAGAGAGTCCCTTCTCACCTCCATAAAAACTATTTTATTTCCTAGACTCTCATCTCAGTACTTCACTCTCCCAACACTTCAATACCCATTTATGCTCTTCCTGCCATTTCTTTCATCGGACCCCTGAAACTTCTGTTACATTAAAACCAGCAGTTACACCAACCATCTTGTCTCTTAAATAACTGTGACAACTGCTTAATTTTCACCTTAGCTGAAACTGGAATTTTGAGACAGGGAGTACACCAGAAGCACAGAAATAATGTCTTCTCTGTAACTCTAAAGGTAAAGCTGCCAAATTTCTCCAAGACCCTATATAAAGTCAGCATTACACCCCTCTACACATGAATAGCCCATTAAATCACTGCTTTTATATAAATACTGTTCCCCTATAGTATCAAAACATAGTTTTTAATGCAACCACAATTCCATTTATCTGTATTTGTTATATTATCTAATGTAATAAACTTCCACTGAGGACTTTGGCACATGGAGCAACTGCCATGTGGATGCTACCAGTAGAAATTCCTGGTAGAAAATATTCTGTATTTTTATGTACAACTTATTTAAAAAATCCATTTTTTACACATCCATTATATCATCAAATATAATTACAGTATCATTCCATTCTTGCGGTCAAACCTTGATCCTTGCCATGACTCACAACTCTAGTATCTGAGGTCATTTAGTTATGACACTATAGAAGTAAAACTGAAGTACAAAACTGGTGAACTATACCAAGCTGCCAGGCTCAAACTACAGATATAAAATGTCATAAGGGACCTCACTTCCTGTTCCTTTAATCCATATCCAATATGTGTAACTTTAAGTCATGACATTAGATCTTATCTATTCTAACTTCCACCATTTTGTGATCTCTTCAAATACATTCTTTTTTATTCCCCATGCTTCAACCATGTTAATCTATCTATCCTATCACCCACAATTTCCATTACAATTTGCCAATATATCTATCATTCTACGTCATGCTACATTATAATTATTTGTTAGCCATCTATTTTCCCAAAAGACAGTGTTCTCCTCCAAGACATTTTCTGCAACACTGAGCAAAGTCTTTAACCAATACTTGGTGTTTAATTCATGTTTGCTGAATAAATTATTTAATAAATCATAAATGCTGAGGGTTTCTTATAAAATAGAAAGCTTTCAATAGCGTACTTAAGACTGGGTTCATCAGTTTATTTGTGTTAATTAAGCACAGCTAATGAACTAATACTTATTTATTCACTTTGAGGCAATTTTCTTTGCCAGATGAGTGAACAGTTTGTAAAGACAGAAAAGCTCTAGGCTGCACCATGGATTCTGTGGGGGAAATAGGAGTCATACTTTTGTAAATACGCTCTTCTTCACACATACCAAATACTATTGTTCTCTTAATAAAGCACTAGAAACATACTGTGTAGTAAACAACTGCTACTGAAGATTCAATAAATAGTTTTCATCCCCAGTAGGCCTTTTGTTTTTCTAAACAGGTATTTGGTTTGCGATGCCAAGAGATAGCTTTGCAAAACAATACACATAAAAATGAGGCAGACAGTAAGAATTCAGACCACAAATAAAAGAGCAAAAACATTCAGAATAAACTGTTCTTTGTCATATATGTCTCTAAGGCAAAGCATCATGACTCAAGTCAAATCCTCCTCTATCTAAAAGACAAAATTATGTAACATAGATAAAAACAGGGAGATATATTCATTATAACTCACATACCACCAATTCATCCCAGCAATAAAATATGAATTCTTAGACATAATAAGTTTTGAGGAAAAATATACAAAGTTCCTCTGAGTGCTTATTCCATTTATTTCCTATGTTTAATATCACTTCTACTCTGGCAACAATAGAAGCTTATGAAATAAATTAATTAGTAAATTGAACTTGTTCAATTGTAGACCTATGAACACCACAAATAATTTTGATTTATTCTATAGCTCCAAGTTCTACACATAAGTAATAATTATCTCTAAACACAACATAAAATATATATTTCTTATATTTAAGTCTCTGATAATATATATTTTATTTATAAAAATGTATCTGAACACGTGATTTTTATCTCGGTGCTCATGTATCATCATACCTTATTAAAGAAAAATACATAAACTGATATAGTCAATAAATCAAGTGCAAGAATCAAATGGAAACTTAATTTTAACTCTAACCCTATACTGGTTGTCATATATTTTGTAACATCTCTCTAGCAATGTCTCTGCGTAGCATACTTATTCTTTATTAATCTCTGTTTTCCCATAGTACTTTAAATACAGCCTTATCAATTACTCTTAACAATGCATTTTTATTATTTTTAATTTCATACCCTAATAGAATGTAATTTTGGTGATGATAGAAATGGTACCATATTAGTTTTTTTTCAACTCTAGTATTAATAGCAGCGCCTGACATATGCAAGTGTTTGATAAACATTTGTTGATTATTAAATTAAACTGCTACTAATGATATGTGTCCCATTTGTGAAGTAATACAGAGCTGCGACAAAATATTCCAAAAAATATACAAATGTTTACATAAGAAAATGTTGATATCAATAGTATATCTAAAGTGCTGATCAAATTGCTGAAAGATTTTCTATTATTCATGGTTTTTAGTCATGTGCACACTTAATATGCACACTAATAATTAGCCACCTCATTTCTTTAAACATATTCCAAAACAAATCAAATCAACAAAGTTTTATAACCCTTTCCTCAAGATCAAGGCACCAAACTAGACATTTTTTCCACTTTGATTGCTGATAATATTGAGTAAAGGCATTGTATGTTATACCACCTCAAAAAGAGAGTTTTATTAATTGTCAAGTTATATAAAGTAAAAATTGAACATTTCAGCAAAAATTTCAGAATAAAAACATCCTCCCAATGGGAGAAAATTCATTTTATGAAATTATTACAACAGCGTACAAAATCAAGGGGAATATACTATTTATTTCACAAAGGAGAGAATTGTTTCATTTTCTATACACCTCTTAAGTCTATGTAAGACAATTAGCAGAATATTACGCTTCAAATCAAACAGACAAGACAAGAGAATTCTCACATAAACAAAAGCAGGATATTCTAATTTTACTAATCTAATTTCCATTTATAGATGAGAAACTTCTCAAATTATCAGCTCCAGAGTGAAACTAGTTGCAGATGTACGTGCTAAATTTGTTGAGTAAAATAAATTTCCATATTTGTGTACAGTCATGAACTTAACCTATTTTTTCTAAAGAAAATAACTTTTCTTTTTAGTTTTCTCAATCACATTTTTCTCAAAGTTTAATCCATTCAAGAGAATTTTATTACATATATCTATAGTGCTGTCAAATAGTTGGTATGCTCTGGAAATGCTTAGGAAACTTTCTGCAGAAAATATGCATTCTATCTTTAGTGACTTTTTACCTAAATAATGAGAAGCCATTATGGAGCCACACTTTTATAAATGCTTCTCTTACAAAGGGTGGTTTTATAGTTTTCACATAACTATACAAAAACAAAACCATAAGTCAAGCCATGATGATTGTGCAAAAAACTCATTGTCATTACATAGGTAAGATTTCACTTTCATATCTAGTTAGATTGGTGTTCGTTGTGCATTTTGTTGTTGTTGTTGTTACTTTTTTTGTTATTTTCTTTTTGTTCAACAAATAAAATCATATTAGGGCCCCATACAAAAAATGTTACAACAGTAATAGTAAAGCAATTATATAATGCTTACTATATGCTTGGCACCATTCCAAGAACTTTACCAATGTTAACACTAATTTAACCCTCACAACAACCATATAAGCAGACACTGTCATGATTCCACCTTACATATAAGCAAGGAAATACACAAGGAGTTAAAGTAACTTACACAAGATCTGATCCCATTATTAAATGCCTATATGTCCCTCCTCTTAAGTACTGTGCAATACTGCATCTCAGACGCACTCTGGCCAATTATAGTACATTTGCTAAAGCTATTTAAAATTTTAGGAAAAGAAGTTGTACTAGTATCAAAATTACAAGAAAAGTTGGGTACTTTTCAAAATGTGTAAATCTAAACAAAACACTTGGTATTTGATAAAAGCTTGAGAAAAAGGTAAAATTCTAAGATAGATTATGCTTTTTACAAGTAAGTTTGTTGATTATTATTAACAGCATTTACTAATTTAAAAGCAATAAAAATGATGATAAAATAAATATATAAATATAATGTGAGTTTCAGAAAAATGTATAAAATTTTAAAATTCGCTTGAGGATACTTAAGCTCATGAAGGTATTGAACATATATCATAAAAATATTGTTTGCTTTAACAAACTGATATTTTTGTTCATATTTGGATAATCATAATAAACAAGGAAAAGGAGTGAGCAGTTAGCCCTATAAGTCATCATACACAAAAATTAATTCAAGATGGGTTACAGATCTAAATTTAAAAGCTAAAAGCTATAAAAGCAAAATTTTAATATTTCTAGAAGAAAGCAGACAAATATCCATGATTTCCAGTGGGGAGATATTTCTTAGATAGGACTTAAACAGTAAGAAGTATAAAAGAAAAAAGATTAATAGGTTCAAAATTAAAAACTACTGCCTAGTAAAGACAGGTTAAGAACGTGAAATATTTGAAAATACATAGACTGACAAAGGAATCACATCCAGAATATAGTGTTGAAAAGACCTGCAAATCAATGAGAGAGAAAAAAAAAAAACAACAACTCAATTTTTCAAAGATTGGACTAAAGACTTAACAGGCATGTCATAAAAGAAAATATCTGAATGGAACATTATTAACTACAGGTGAATTGCAAGTTAAAACTTTGATGAGATACCCCACCCATCCAAATAGTCCCATTAAAAAGAAGGACAATAACAAGTCAGTCAAGGATGTGATACAACTGGAACTCTTACAGACAGCTGGTGGGAATTTAAAATAGTGCAAATACTATGGAAAACTCTTTTGCAGTTTCTATTCTATGATCCAGCAATTCTACTCCTAGGGTATTCTACTCCAAGAGAAATAAATGCATTTTGTTTTTTCTTACAAGAAGACCTCTAAAGATGTTCATAGTAGCTTTATTCATGACAGCCAAAAATTAAAAATAACATGAATGTCTATCAACAGAAGATAGGATAACTAACCTGTGATCTATTCATACAAGGAAAGATCACTCAGCTATAAAAGGAAACACACTGCTGATACATTTAACAACATGGATAAGTCTCAATAGCATGAGGGAAGAAAGAAGCCACATGCAAAAGAATGCCTGCCTATCAAGTTCAAGAAAAGATGGTGGTAATAAAAATCAGATTAGTGTTTGCCGATGGGGGGGTGGAAGCTGGGGGAGAAGAACTTGACTCAAAAGGAGCACTAGAAAACTTTGCGCAGTAATAGAAATTTTCTATATACTGATCCAGATATTACATACTTGGGTGTACAGATTTATCATGATTCTTTGAGCTATACACTTAATATTTATGCACGATACTATTAGCAAAAATTGACAAAGACAAGGAAACTGATTCCACCCATGAAATAATCTTGTGAAAAAATAAAAATGAAATAAAAATAATCTAAACTGACTACCCTTCATTGGTTAGATCCAGCTACAAATATATACATAATATAGAAAACAGAGAACATGTTAAACAACACAGTGATGCAATTAGACTGAAACGTAGTGTAGGAAACTACAGAAAAAAAAAAAAAGAACTCCATTTCAGCAATAAATACATCCCCACTCTCCAAAAAAGAATACATAGGAAATTGAGAGGCTGAAAAATATTTGAGAGATATCAACTGATAGCAAAATGGGGATTTTATTTGAATCCTTATTCAAACAAATGATTTAAATTTATATTTAATATCTTATATAAATATATATTATAAAATGTAACACTTATAAGAAAGTTTAAATACTAACTGAGTATTTGATTATATTGAGAAAGTATTACTCATTTTTTATTGTTATGATATTATTCTAATTATATATTTAATAGAAACTGTATCTTTCAGAGATATATTTTCAAATATTTACAGAAATATATTTTTAAAAATATTTCACAATAGAAAGTGGAGTAAAGAATCCATCAGAGTCTGTGGATGAAAATTATTCTATAATAAGGAAAGAAAAAGGGATAAATCAAAATAATTATGTAATACATCTTTTGCACATGAATTATAAATATCTATGCAAAATCTGATAGAATATTTGACTTACATGAATATAGAACATTTACCTCCTGATAAATTTGAATGTGGTTATTTGAACTATAAAAATATTGTACTATCTTAAGCATGACCTTGCAAAAAAAGTGAACACGTCATTTTTTTTCCAGTATCAAGTATTTGAAATATCCTTGATCTTCAAAAAAATCAATCATAAATTGTTTAGTGGGAAAAAGATCTTTTAAAGATTCTGAAGGCATGTGATTTGATTTGATTTTTGCTCATGTACTTGTTCAAAAAACACCAGTCTAGCTCCTCACCAAGCACAAAGCTGAACATTTATCATAAAAATATGTAACATCTATAAAAGTTAATAGTCATAATGCTGAAAGCTGGCAAACTAAGAGTTGAATAAAAATAAAAACTTCCACCTCACAACTCCTATTTGCTTCATAATACATAAACAATTTCTTTTTTTTATTTAATTGAAACATATCGATTGTACATATTTATGGGATACAGAGTTATATTTCTATACATGTATACAATGTGTACTTAGAAAATTCAACACGGCAAAATCTTATTGTTTCTTTGTGATGAGAACATTTAAGCTCCTCTCTTTTAGACATTTAAAAACATACAATAAATTATTGTTAATTATAGATGCCTAGAACTACTGTATACCAATAGAACTTATTTTTCCTACCTAGCTGTAATTTTGTTAACCAATTCCTCACTGTCCGCCCTTCACCTCTCCCTTTTCCCACTTTTAATAACCACAGTTCCACTCTCTACTTCTTAAAGTCAAACATATTATTTTATTATTTTTTTTTTTTTAGCTCCCACATATGAGAGAACCTGCAGTATTTCTCTTTCTATGCCTGGCTTACTTTACTTAACTTAATTTTGCCCAAGCTCATGCATGCTGCTGTGAATGGCAGAATCTCATTCTTTTTTACGGCTGAGTAGTATTCCATTGTGTATATATGCCACATTTTCTTTATCTAGTCATGTATCAATGGATATTTAGGTTGGTTCCAAATCTTGGCTATTGTGAATATAGCTTCAATAAACATGGCAGTGCAGGTATCTTTTCAACATGTTGTTTCCTTTTCTTTAGGTATATACCTAGTAATGGGATTTCTGGATCTTATGGTAGTTCTAGCCATAATTTAGAAACCTCCATACTGTTTTCCACAATGGTTGTACTAATTTATTATCCCACCAACAATGTGTAAGAGAGAATTCTTTTCTGCATCCTCATGAACATTTATTTTCTGTCTTTTTGATAATAGCCAATCCAACTCAAGTGAGATGATATCTCAGTATAATTTTGATTTGCATTTCTCTGATGCTTAGTGATGCTGAGTATTTTTTCATATACTTGTCAGCCACTTGTATGAATTATTTTGATAAATGTCTGTTCAGCTCCTTTGCCCATTTTTAAATCAAACTATTTATTTCATTACTACTGAGTTGTCTGAGTTTTTTACGTATTCTGGATATTAATACCTTTTGGATGCATAGTATGCAAATATTTTCTCCCATTCTGCAGGTTGTCTCTTTACTCTGTTGATTGCTTACATTGCTGTTTCTTTTTTGAAAATATGGTAGAATTCAGCAGTGAAGCCATCAAGTCCTAGGCTTTTCTTTGTTGGAAGACTACTGATTCAATCTCCTTGCTCATTATTAGTCCGTTCAGGTTTTCTATTTCTTCTTGGTTCAGTCTTGGTAGTTTGCATGTGTCCAGAAATTTGTCCATTTCCTCCAGATTTTTTAATTTGTTTAGTATAGTTGTTCATAACACTCTCTAATTATTCTATGTATTTGTGTGGTATCACTTATAATATCTCTTTTTTTCATTTCTGATTTTCATTGTTTTGGTCTTCTCTTTTTCTATTAGTCTAGGTAATAATTGTCAATTTTGTTTATCTTCTCAAAAAAACTTTGTTTTGTCAATCTTAGGTATCATTTTCTTGGTCTGTATTTCATTTAGTTCTACTCTGATCTTTATCATTTCCTTCCACCTACTAATTTGGGTGTTGGATTGGTCTTGCTTTTCTAGATCCTTGAGGTGTAACGTTAGCTTGTTAGAAATCTTTCTGCTTTTTTGGTATAAGCAATTATGGCAATAAACTTCCCTATTAGTACTGCCTTTAAAGTATCCCACAGGTTTTGGTATAATATGCTTCTATTTTCACTTGTTTAAATAAATTTTTTGATTTCCTGCTTAATTTCTTCTTTGACTGTTGGTTATTCAGGAGTATGTAGTTTAATTCCCATTTATTTGTAGAGTTTCCACAGTTTCGCTTTCCATTACCGATTTCTAGTCTTATTTGATTGTGGTCTGAAAAGATAGATATGATTTCAATTTTTTAAAGTTTCTTGAGACATGATTTGTAGTCTAACATGTGGTCTATCCTGGAGAATGATCCTGATGAAGATACCTGATGAGAATAATGTATATTCTGTAGTTGATGGATATAAGGTTTTATGAATGTCTGCCAAGTCCATTTGGGGAATTGCACAGTTTAAATCCAATGTTTTTGTCTAGATGATCTGTTCAATGCTGAAAGAAAGGTGTTGAAGTCCTGAGGTATTACTGTGTTGGCGTCAATCTCTCCCTTTATATTCAATAATACGTAGACGCCCTGATGTTGAATGCATATACATTAGTACGTTTCTGCTGCTTATAACAAAATACCTGGAACTGAGTAATTTATAAGAAAATGAAATTTATTGCTTACAGTTTGGTAGACTGGGAAGTCCAAAGTCCAGGGAACACATCTGGTGAAGTTCTTCCTTGGTGGTGGTTTCAGCAACACAGGGTATCACATTGTGAAATGGTGGAAGCAGAGAGAGAGATTCTCACATGCTCTCCTTCTAAAGCCCTCAGAACACCATGACCACCATTATTAATCCATTCATTAGGGCATGGTCCTCAGAATCTAATAACCTCTTGAAGGCCCCACCTTTCAATTACCATAATAGGATTTCCCACCCTCTTAAGAGTCATTAGAATCAAGCTTCTAATACATAAAACTTGAAGGACACAATTCAATCCATATCAGCATCTGTATTTACAATTGTTATATCCTCTTGCTGAATTGATCCATTTATCATCAGATAATGTTCTTCTCTATCTCTTTTTACAGTTTTTGATTTAAAGCCTATTTTATCTGATATAAGTATAGCTATTCTTGCTTGATTTTGGTTTTCATTAGTGTGGAAAACTTTTTCCATCCTTCACTATTAGTCTATGGGTGTCTTTACAAGTGAAGTGAGTTTCTTATAGACAGCATATAGCTGGGTCTAGTTTCTTAATCCATTCAACTAGTTGATAACTTTTAAATGGGAGATTTAATCCATTTACATTCAAGGTTGTTATTCAAAGGTATTGCCTTTCTCCTGAAATTTTCTTAACTCTTTAATGTTTGTTTTATATATTGTTTTATTGTTTTTTGTTTTTTGTTTCTATCTTTCTGTTTTATCATTTGTCTTTGCTGTTTGCTGGATTTTTGTAGTGATAAGATATAACTTCTTTCTCCTTCTCACTTGCACTCTATTCTAACAATCAGCTTTATTCTTTCACATGTTATCAGGATGCTTCCAGATGTAGGCCTTAATTGGTTGGCCATCTAACTCTGGAAAGAGAGCACACTCATTCCCTCTGTACTGAGGGTGGCCTGTTCCTCAGTATGCAGGACTCTGCATGGATTCTGGGTGACAGAGAACTGGCATGATGAGGGGATCTCAGGGATGTGGGGATGGGATGCTGGGGTTATTGGGCCCATGGGCAAAATGCACTTGGGTGTTGGCTTCGATCCCAAAATGGTGACTTTTGCAGCAGCCTGGGACCTGGGGGGTGGGGTCCACATGATCAATACAGTTGTGTGGGTTCCCAAGCAGCTCTCCACATTGAGCTCATGGCCTGCAAGGAATGCTCAGCTCCCTTGTAGCGTGGGTTGCAGGTGTCCACAGTACAGCTCTCATTTACCTTTTCCCTTGCAAACAGAAATTCCTCCTGGGTCCTTGCTGGTCCTGGCTGGGAGATGGGGTGGTGTAGGCCAGGTATTTTCTTCCATTCTCTACATAGCCATCCTGAATTTCTATGCTCACTAGTGTTTCTATTACTTCTTTGATGTGCTCCAAAGTTTTCCTTTAGCTATTTTCATCCAAACGTAGTTGTATATTAATTGTTTTGTCTGTCTTTGTGGGAGAGAGAGCAGGTAGAGTCTTCTAGTCAGCCATCTTGCTCCATCGCCCACCCGCCTAAGCCTTTTTTCCAGAAATAATTTTTTGTGGAGATTTGAGGTTTTATTCCACATACTTTATATTGTTTATTTTAGTGAGATTCAATCTATTTATTACTTTGGGGAAGCAAGTTGATAGCAATTATGAAAATTAATGTGCATATATGTATATATATATATATATAAAGAGAAACAGGTATAAATAAAATATACATATTTCTGTGTATTCATTATTTTCATTAGAAGCAGACTTTAGTACAATCATGCTATTTATTTTTATGTTGTATCCTTTTAAATCATGGCTAAAAAAATTTACAGAATGTCAAATATCTTTTCAATTAAATGCATGTTATAAAGTATTGAGCATCTCTGTAGATTATCCTCCATGCCAATTTTTATTTGTGGTGACAACATATTCTATTATTTTTTAATCACAGAGGAATATCAGTCAAGTTGTAGGTCTAGATTTCCTTTTTTCTTTCTTTCCTCCTATTACTAGAGTATTTATAACTACTCTTTATTTTAAAAACAGATAATAATTTAATAGCATTTATTACACTAAAGTCTAATAGTGTTTATTAAGGTCATTCAAAAATGGAAAAATATAATACAATACACAAATACTTAAGGAAAACACTGGTGGAAAATACTTTTCATTCTCTTATATTAGAATTGCTAGAAAGAATCTGGGAGAGACCATATTGTCTAATCCATCATTTTACATATAAGAGGACTGAGGTTCAAAAATTGCTGAGATTTCCCAGTAAAACCCTAACTCTTTTTATTCTTGAAACAGTATTTGCTGTGCTTCATTCTTATTCTTTTCATATTTTATTTTTAGTTGTCTTTTTGGTATTCCTAGCTGCCAATTTTAATTACTTAAATATAAAACAGTATTTTATTACATTCTGTAATCTAAAGAGATATCCCTTCTTTTTAGTCATATCTGGGGCTTTGACTGCCATGTAATTTCTTCTCAATTATGTCTCCAATGTCACATTCCAGTTTGACCTATGTTAAGTTTAATGTTAATTTCTCATACAATTCAATAACACCATTTCATACATTTTACTCAGTGGAACATTCCTCAGCAGAATGTTGATAAATACATCTTTAAAAAACGTTTCAATTGGAAAAAGGTAATCTTGGTAGTCTTATGTTTGAAGTAAATGTTTAGATTTTTTTTAAAAACAGGAACTCCTATGGCCTTTTATGTGAGACTATGACTCTCTAAAAGTGGCATACCATGTGCAATGCCTCTTTATTTCCTTTGTTTTTTGATATGATAACTCCTTTATTTTTTAAACACAGCACAGCTTGTGATCTAGTGTTCTGATAGCACACTTTGTCTAACACTACATTAAAAGAAAAATAATATTCTGAAAGTAGCTAATATTATTTGAGTATTAGACACACTGCGCTTATATACATATGTATTTTATATTTCATATGTCATTGGCAGATATCTGCAGATGTCTGTATCTAAGTGTGTTTTATATGCCATGTAATCAGAAGTGTTTGTGTTATAAACCATAGGATTCATGAAGGCCTCGATGCATATACTACATATATACACATGTATTTTAACAATTATTGCTTGCCAGATATTAATACAATTATTATTATAAACACTGTTAATTTTAGACTCTATTACAGGTACTTTACATATATAATCACAATTTATAATGTCTTTATGTAATAGTTGTTATCACAATTCTATGTGATTATCTCCACTTTGTATAAGAGAAAACAGAACTTCACAGATACTAAATTGCTCATTCAAAATCTTTCAGGTTAAAATTGGCAGAACAAGACTTGAAGCTAAATTTTTCTGAGTGTAAGGTTTATAGTATTTTCTTTGGACTCTTTCAATACACTATTGAAAAATAATGAAAGTAACGTTAAGCAAGAACACAGAAATATTAAAGAAATCCTATTAATCAATATTTATTTTTATAGTAACTAATGCAAATCTTAAATACATTAGTTCTAATATATATATTAAGCACATAGTAGCCATATCTTATATATATTAGACATACATATAAGTTACAAAATATCAGATATATACTAAGATATTAAGAAAACTTAAATATATTCTTTGAAAAGTAATAAAAGCTCTATCCATATTTTAGATATGCTATTTTGGTTAGACAATGGAAATGAAAATAGATTCCACTTTTAAAGTTTAGCACATAAAATCTCTCTAGAGAGCACCAACTATTAACACATTCTAAAATTAAGTGATTCCTAAAAACTTATGAGGGAAGAGTTTCATTACTGTTTGGTTTACAAATTGAAAATGTAATCATAAAACACTATTAATGGAGCCATAAAAAGTTAGCTGGACTGAGAAAGTGGAATACATTACGCATAGTAATCAAAAAGACTGCAAAATCTGCTAATGATGATCCTAAACAAATCTAATAATAAAGATATATTTGAAAACCAGGAAATTATTTTGTAATAAATATCTTATTTATAGAAAATTTAACAAATAGAAATAAAAACTATTATATAAAATACTGAAAATTTGCTATTTCTTCAGGATGTTGTATGTTTCAAAGACAAATATTAAACTTTGAGTCCAAAAATATGACTTAAGAGTAACAAATATCCCCTTCAGATAGCTTCTAAGTTTCATTATATATCTTTTCATTTATTTATAGTTCTCATCTGTTTATCATTATACTGCATATTTCAAATAACTTTTAATTTTTATTTACTCATATTTCCCTGTTTATTAGCATTGTGCAATTACTTTACTTAATACTCTTGAATTTAGTTATCACTCAAGATCATAAGATCCCTGTGATCCACAGAGCCTTCATCAAGGAATCAGTTAAAAAGACCAAGGATGCTGAAAGAATAGCTAATATTTAACTATCGTTAAGTGCTTTATATATATTAATTATTTTATTCCTTACAAGTATTAGTATTAGTCTTATTTTACAAAGGAGTGAACTGAGGTGTTGATGGTACAGTAAGCCCAAGGTCACATGGCAAGTATGCAGTAAAGAGAGCAATCAAATCTGGGCCTCCTGGTACCAGAGTTGTTCTCTGACTCTTCTACACTGAGCTAGCATGGTAAATTCTAAAATGCAAGCAGCAACAGCAAGAGTCTCAGGCTTTACATTTTAAAGATTTATTTTAAACAAATCATCCACCTATCTATACATTTTTTAATAATTAAAAATAAATATGAAATTAGTCAAATTGCAACAAATCTAAAAATTATGTGACAGTATTACAATAAAATATTATGTTAGCTATATGTCAAGAGACCATAATAAAAAATAAAACTTTTGAGAATTTTGATCTCAGATCTCTGAAACTTGCTTTCAAATAAAGAGTGATAATGTCTATTGTGAGTTTCCTAAATTGCCAGTTTGTGTTCACATGTTTCTAACAACTATTTCCCACATTACCCTAGTTGGAATTAGTATGATAATATGAGACATTGGTCTGTTTTGAAAATATGGACTCTTGGTTAAGCTTGGAAATAATTGTAACATATATTAGGAAGGAAAAAAGTCTGAACTAGTATCATTAAACAATTCTTTCTACTAATGTTAGAATAAAAAGCTGGTGTTTCAGTTGGAAGCCACTTGCCAGGGATGATTTCTCTCCAAAGAAGAAGCAAATAAGTTAAAATCTTTTCTGAAAATTCAAAACTGCAAACCAGAATGCTATGTCTGTTCCAGAAAAAAAATCTCAAGGTAAGAATTTAAAGAGTTCAGTTTTCATTAGAGCATTCAGGTCTCTGACAAAAGCAAAGCAAAGCTTTTTCTGGAGAAATCCATCTTCACCTCAGGTGTCAAGGAATTTCCATAGATAAGATTTCAAGAAAAATGACCAGCTAAAATTTAAAAAATTATTAAATATATATGGAAATTAGATACCATAGGCAAAAGCCAGCTGAAGCAAAAGGAGCAATGACATAAAAATTTCAGAAAAGTATAAGAAATAGAAGAGAAAACATAAATTGGTATTTTCATAAATAAAAGAAAGGTTTGACAATGTGTTAAAGATAGACAGCCCTCTGTATAAGCAGCGGATTGGTTCAGGGACCCCCATGGATACAAAATCCTTCAGTTGGCCCTGTGGAACCCTCAGATACAAAAAGCTGGTCCTCCATGTCCATGGATTCTGCACCCCGTGACCACTGTATTTTCAATCCACGGTTAGTTAAATGCGAGGATCTGGAACCTGCTTATAAGTGAGCCTGCTCAGGTCAAACCCCTGTTGTTCAAAGGTCAACTCTATATATAATAATCAGTACTGCTACAAATGAAAAATATAGTACTTGAAATTTTAAAAATAAAAACCAATGGATGGGTTGAACAGCAGATTATACATAACTAGGGAATTTGTGTATTAAAATGGTTCAATTTTCAGACAATTTTTCAACGTTACAACACGTTTATCGGAACCGCATCATAAATCAAGGATGACCTGTATACTATAAGACAAAGAGATGGAAAATACAAAAGAGAGGTTAAGAGACGACATGTAATCAAGTATGTGATAATCATATATCTAATCAGAGCTCTAGCTTAGAGCAAGAATGAGACACAGGTGACTTGTGAAGGAATTTCCAGAAATGGCAAAAATGCACCAATTCACAGATTTAAGAAATCTAACTGAATTAATCCCCTTCATAATTGAAATTCCTTAAACTTGTATCATTCCCTTAAACTTGTATCTCCACAAAACGTTCTCAGCTACAGGGTACATGGTCCTTTGCAATCATATGAATACATTCAGAACACAGCTCCAACAATTTAATGAAAAACATTAAGTGAGAAAAAGACCAACTATTGTGTTTCATTAAGACCAAAACTAGATGTTGTTATGTTTTGAACTAAAAAGCCATACCTTTACTTATTCTGTATACTGTTTATAGCTTCTTCCCATTATGCCTCTTATTTATATAATTGAATCTGTTAACACAGTCACAGCATGATTCTTAGATAAAAATGCAATTTAAAAGACTACAACAAAAAAAGCAAATATAAAATGAAAACCAAGGTTACTTTAGATATTTACCTCTTCCCTGTTAATTCAAACATTTGAAAGCCAGTTATTTAAAAACATTACATTAGAAAACAAATGTGATAATTTCATATTTACATAATATTAAAGAATATTCAATTGCAAATGACTCTTTACTTTAAATTTAAATATATCTGAAATTTGAATACATATGATTTAATTTTTATGAGAACTAAGAATATTAAGTTGGTTATTATGATGAGCATTTTTTTCAGAAAATATGTTTGACAACTGAGAAATTATGAAAAGTTTTGGAACTCAAGTTTATAAATTTTTCCAAATTTCTCTTACTCTAAAAAATAAAACAAACTAAAAAATCCCAAGAAGTAATAAGCAGATAGCGAAAGAAGTGAAAACTTAAGCACAGTCAGGTAATATTCAGGCTTGGCTTGTTCAACTGTGATGTGTGAAGTCAAATTTGCACCTGTCCTGGGATCTGTTGGTGTTGGCAGGGGACACTGGAAGCTGAGCTTACACACTTACAGAGCTGCATTATCAACCAATAATGCAACCTTTGACATGTCACCATTTCACAGTATGCTGAAGTCTGACAAAATGGAAACCACTAAAATGTACAACTGAATAATTTACAGGATTCAAAAGCTGAAGTCTTTTTCTTTCCCACACTAAACCGTACCACCATGTGACCCTGAGAAATATATCACTGGGTGATGGATGGGTAGAGCAAGAGCAAAGGAGCTTGAAGCACAAAGAAACTGAAATTATTTCCCCCCCCCTGAATCCAAGTGATTCTTAACAAATAGCTTGACTACTTAGTTGATCTGGATTAAATACCTGAGGATTGTTTTTTTTCCTGAATTTCTCTGACTTTAAATTTGGAGACAACATGCACATTTTAGAGGCAGTTATATTCGTTTGCAGAGAAGCCAAAAAGGCTTCTACACTATGTCACCCTGGGACAGAGGAATGAACAGAGGAGTCCTCAGAGTGCTGCCTTGGAACCCTGCCACTGTGTGATGGCAGCTGGTGACTAATAATCTTCAACGAAATAGAAATTCAAGCAGGATTAGGCAGGCTCAGAAGCTCTAGGGTTCTAACAGTCAACATTGGTATAAACTAATTTTAAATAGTCCTTAAAATATGCAATTATCCTACAATCAGTTACTTGTATAGTATATGATAAAAGAACTATGCAAGACACACACCAAGTCCAATTCATGAATTATCAGGCACCAATTTCCAACACTGTTCTCCAATAATCCATTCTTATGAACTCATGTTTTCAGAAAACAGAAGGCGCTCATCAACTGCTCTAATATGATATAAAGTTCTTATGCAAATATGATATTGATAAATTTATGTTCACATCACAGAACTGGGTGCAGTAAACTGTTATTTAGTAAAGGAAATAATTTTCTACAGATTAATTGGTAGCAATATTATATACTTGAAATCACTGAGATATTGAAGCTCATTTTCAATAATAGAAAACGTATTTGAAAATCATTAGTTGTGTTGAAGGTTTCAAAATATTCTGTAGTAAAAATTAGTTAACACACTGTATATTTTTTTGTAAGAATTTTTACAAGTGAGATTATTTAAAACTTTTTCAAGGCATTTCTTTTCTAAAGTTATATATTAAAATTGAACAAGAATTTTTCCATAGTGTCCCATAGCTCAAATAAAATTCAAACACCACAAAATAAACCCATAAACCCCAAATCCTTGTACAAAAATATTCTCTAAAGAACACCCAAAATTCTGCCTAAGAAGCTCATGGGAAATAACAAGCAAAAGTGTTTCTATACTTAAATTTGATAAAGAAATAATAAAGAAATAAAACCTCTGTGGTGATGGTACAACAAATGCATTCAAGTTACAAACATCCAGTGTCTGAGAATAACTGGGAACATATCTTTCATCTCAAGAGTACACATAAACAAACTGTGCCTCTTCCTGTAGCCATCATAATTAGAAAACAAAGGTCTGAAGTCAGCCTCAAAGTGCTGCTTACTCAAATGTCCTGCTTACTTTAGGCAATAAATGCAAAGTATGTTTGTGCCTGAGGATTTTTGCCACTGTTTCTTTTCCCCTTTTTTTCTCCTGTTCCTTTTTATGTCTGGAAACTTTGGCTCAGATACCAACCGAACAGTCAAAACAATTAAGTATTCTCACCCAGATCCCTATTTGTCTACATCACAGAAATCACCACACACTTGGCATTCCTGGCAGCTCTTGGCACAGTGACTGTGGCTTAGAGATCTGGCAATGCAGTGTGGGGAGAGCTACTTAACTGCAGCTGACAACACTTCTATCTGATTCAGTGAATCAACTTAAATCTCTCAGTCTCTCTCTCTCTGTCTGTCTCTTTTTCTCTCTCACCGCCCCCCCAAGAAATGCACGTGAATTAAAGTTCAATTTTAAATTTATTTATGCTAAAATACATCATCAGTGATGTTTCCCTATGGTATGGAATGTCTAAAAAAACAAGCAATGTTTGGTTAGCTCATCTTTTTTTGTTTAAACTTTTCTCTAAGATGTTTTCCCTGCCACTTAGGTTCTTCCATCTTACTACAAAGACAAGAATATATGTGCCCCAAACATTGCTTTAACTACCTTCATTGTTTGTGTACATATCTCCACAAATTAGTGTTAATACAAATAATGATTTAGAATGTTAATCAGTGTTAGATTTGCCTCTGAGTATTTCTTCGAGCACTGTGTGTTTCTACACCTTCCTCCATATCTTTGCAGCATTGTAAGGAGACATCTTGGTTGTATTTGAATAAAACTTGTAATTTTCAAGTGCAAAAGGACACATGTGCCAATAACCTGGAGTGGCAGGCAAATGCAGTACTTTGTGGCAAGTATGCCTCTGGGAGGTTTAAGAGTACCCTAGGAACAATAAAGTTATGAAGTTCAGCTCTGCCATGATTCTGTTTTCCCTCACCTTGGAAAACATTAAAAATGCAAATTAAAAAATTTGTAGTGAGTGAATGAGTAAAACATAAGCCTCCTTTGTCCTTTTAGAATACTGTAGATGGTAGCAAAAGAAAGAAGATTAGTAAATTTTTACTTATCTATTTCAATTCATCAGATTTCATCTTTTGTGAAAGGGATCATCTTTCTGGTGATTTCATGTAATGACAATGACAAATTACCCAGCATCACAAAAAGAAATTAGTAGAATGCAGTTGACTTGGCAAAATACTTGGATGATCTCCGTAAATTTAAAATACCTTTAGCTAAGTTTAGGATAAACCAATAGTTTTGTTTTAGCTTCTTAATAAATATATGGTTGTTATGCCCTAGAGTTTAATCTATGAATATCCTGATCCTTTGAAAATGTAACTATCCATACACTCAGATATATGTTGCACCCACAAATCATTATTCAAACACTACAACACATCAAACTTGCAGATAATACAGCCTTTATTACTTATGATTGAATGATTTTTTAGGTCACAAAACCTGATCTCTCTTATTTTAGCTCTATCATATCATAAATGACACTTGGCTCAAGAATAGTGGAAAACAGAAGACAGAAGGTACAAACCAGACAGAATTTAGAAATCATTTTATGTAGTTTAATAGACATGCAGTTTATAAAACAAAAAAATCATCCCCTCCCTCCCTACCTCCCTGCCTCACTTTTTTTGTTTGCTCCTTTTTTTTTTTTTTTTTTAAATTTTATTTTGTCGATATACATTGTGGCTGATTATTGTTGCCCCTCACCAAAACCTCCCTCCCTCCTCCCTCCCCCCTCCCGCCTACCAATGTCCCCTCTGTTTGCTTGTCATATCAACTTCAAGTAATTGTGGTGGTGTTTGCTCCTTTTGTTGTGCTTACCAGGAGTTCTAACACGCACCACTTGCTCTTTCAGAGGCAGTCCAATTCTCCACTTTCAGAGTATTTTCATAAAGCTACTTGACAGGCTATTTTAAGAGGCTTAACTTATGTAGGGTTTTGGTGTTTCATCTCTCTCTCTAATTTAGTTGCCGTTTTTAGTTACTGTTCTTTCTACCTGTTATAGTTTAGCAGTACATGATTTTACTTTGCTGTAGATACCAGGGCATGAATTAAGGTGAAATCTGAAATCATCTTACCATGCTATGAAGGGGAAACTTTGTAAAAACTGTTAATTAACTAAATTTACTCAGTAGATGTATCAATTATTTTTAATGTATAATTTACAGTCATGGTCTTTGAATTCCTAAGGAAAGAAAAGCTTAAGGAAGGAGCCAAAATACAAAACTCCTTTTTAAAGTACAAAATTTTCAAAATACAAAATTTCCTTTTCAATGAAAAGATAAATAGGTAAGGTGATTCCCTCTTTAGGAATCATTTATTTTAAAGATTAAAGCTGAGGAAAATATTCTCTAGTTATATGTACTAATAGTCTAATTTCAATAACAATTGTACTAGCAAGGATGCTGCTAAAAGGTGGAAATTTTAAGGCATTTAATTTTAAAGTGCAAGACTTCAAACTTAAATGACCTCTCCAATAGCGAAAACATGAAAAGTATTTAAAATTCTGAGCATCAAGAAAATAAGTTTTAGATAGAACAAAGCATTCATTATTTCTAATGATTATTAAAAACTGGGAACCCTTCAGTCTCTTAAATGTCAAGACATATTATTTGTGGATGATTAGAATAACACAAAGTGTTTTCTTGGGCAGAAAAAAATTGAATACAAAATCAAGCATATCCAATACCCTTGAAAAGCTACTAAGCATGTATTTAGTAAAGTGTTCTTTTTAACATTCTCTCTTACGGCTAAGTAAAATACACATATAACAATTTACAAAAAAGATTTTTAAATTTGACATTAGATTTGACAATATCCTAAAAATCTACTTACTATTATGTTATCATGCAGAGTTGAACATAGGTAGACAGAAATCAAGGTAAAGTTGCTTAACATTAAAATTTTTTTCAACTACAGCTCAAATTAGATAGAAACTGTACTTGGAACAGAAATTTAAAACATTTAAGTACAAGTGATACTGTTGCATCACAATCACAGAATTTCTAACCAGAAATAATTCAAGATTATATAGTAAATCCTAACCATTTACTTACAAGTGAAATAATTGTTTTATCCAAGTCCTAACTAGTGACAAATAATCCTAGAACTCAGTAAACCAACACTAAACACTGGGCCTCTGACAATCACCCCAACCTTGAATTTACTGTATACTCTTCCTTCTGGCAGTACATTGACCCTGTTCTGAGTTCTGTACTTGTCTGGAATGTTGCTTTGTTATCTAAAGCATGATTTTGGTTATATTCTCTTCTAGAGCCTTTACCAGATACTTAAAATCTTGAGGGCTTTAGAGAACATTACAAATGTCATTACTCCAAAGAGACAGAGATATAGGAAAAAGGAGAAAGAGAGAAAAACTTCTTGCTTTTTCTCATTATTACTCAGTATATAAAAGAGAAATATTTCCTTCTTGGAATATGATAAATCCTTTAGACATGAGCTTTGCTAATTACTTCGGTTCATAACTTCAATGCACAGAGTACCTTAATTTCACACCTGAACATTGTCTCCAATTGCATTATAATTTAAAATAGTCCAATTCAGTAAACTTACAGTATAACTTACTAATTTTTCTTGCCTCTGCAATGTGTTTTCTTCCCACCTTATTCTTTTTGTCAATGCCTAATTCCCCTAGAATTCTTCAGTAGAGGAAACTGCCTGACAATGTTACAAACACCTAGTGTTGGTTAAGAGTAAAAATAAGACCCAATCAATGTTCTAAAGAAAGCCTAGAAGGTAGTGCATTAAAATTAGGAAAAGCATTGATTACAATACAGGAAAATAGGTCTAGCATTAAGTATAGGATGCTATGGAAGAACCAAAGAAAAGATTCCACAAGACAACACATCAGGTTAAGGAAAGTATTGGTATGTAGGAAGGGCTTCCTAAAGAAAACGACTCTAGCCATTATTAAAAGAGTGGGAAAGTTTTAGTGGGGCAGAAAAAAGAGAAAATTGTTCTTGCAGAGGGAACTAAAAACTCCACTTATGAGCAAAAAACATCAAAGTATAAGATGATGTTTCAGGAATTCTAAATAATAAATTACACGTACAATATGTGCCACAGAATGCATACAGAGATGCAATGAAGCATAAGGCTGGAAAAATGAGGGTAGCCATTTTCTAAATGGTCTGTTCACTTAACAAACATATAAACAAGGTGATAGAAAATGTCTATACACTGTTCGATAATAATTTCCTTACAGACTATTCTGTAAAATGACAGATGTCTAGACCCAAGAGTTCACAGGGGGAACTTGGACAATATTACAAGTCTGAAAATGTTTTCACTAACAGTGATACACCATTTTATCACAGTGTTCTAATCATCTGAGCTCAGGAATAACTTTAATGCTACTTTTCACATGGATTCCTATATGCATTATGTCCAAATTTAGGAAATGTTGAAGGGAAGAGTAGTATAATTACTTTCACTGTGCTATTGTGAACAAAACCTACACATTTATTTATCCTCAATGTTCTTCTAAATAGAGGGAAAAAAAGGTAATACATCTTTTAGAATGTGTGCTCCAGTTATTTTAGCGATTTGATACTCAGTTATTAAAATTCAAAAAATTTAATTTTTATACATATCTAGAACACATTTCCCCAAATACACACTACCAGGATTATGCCTTTTTCTATTCATCACCTTCTTTATATATTCTTACAAACCTGTAACAGGTTTTCTGGCTATTTGAGGAGAAGAAATTGTGTCTGACAGCAAGAGGCATGTTATATCCAATTCCATTTTTCACCTCTTTCCCCTTCACTTTTGACACTTTCTGCAAATCCTGGTGCTTAATTGAATACCTAGGGGTGTTGCATGTGAAACATTTTGAAGTAGTTCAATGGGAGTGATTCACAGCAATATATAAGATGACAGATGTACTCAGAAGGTTTGAAATGATCTCATGCGGTGTACATACTAAAATGGAGCACCTGACACATAGTAGTATTTATTAGCATCTTGAGTTTAGATCTTATCAAGATCCTCAGACTATGAAACCTACACATTTTGCATATCGAAGATATAGTACTGACCTTTTTCTCAGTACAACTAAGGAAAATTTTTTTTCAATGGGTTGATAAGATACAATTTAAAAACAAATTATTTTTTCTACTGTTTTTCATATACGAAGACACTGTGCAATATCTGCTATCCCATGTTTTGTATAATTTCTTCAGTACTAATTATATTTGATGAATCCTGGGATTATGATAAACTCTTTAGGAAATATTAACTAATATTTCTGATTAAATATGGAAAGACAGATACCAGGAATTTATACCTCTCCAATGGCCACCTCCCACCCCATAATTAATGGCATGAAATAAAGAAAATTGTAACACACAAAGTAAAAGAGAACTGTTTTCAAAGAGGATAAAAAAGTGCAAATGACTTGGGGAAGACTGGAGTAGCAGCAACTGATTACACAGAATGAAAGCAGTCTCACGTTAAATGCCTTCCTAGGGAAGGACAGTAATAAGGGATTCAATTTGCCTTCAGAGAGCCCCTGCTTGGAGGCATGAGTCCCCATGGGAGTCATGGGTGAGGGCACAGATGACAACAAAAGTATTTGCTGAAAGTTAGTGAACAGAGAGTTGGAGAACTTTTAGTGCCTTTCTTAATCCTTCACTCATGGCATCTTTCTCCCCCTCCCATCCATCCTTCATAGGAGAATTCCAACTGGAGAAAATAAATGGGAATTGCCCAATGGTCATGGACACCAGAAAAAACCTGGCACCTGCTCCAACCAGCTAGTGACAGCCATTGTTGAATTCTTAGAAGTTTGGTAAGCAATTATTAAACATAGCCATTATTAAAAATTAAGTTATGTAAATTTTCAATTAAATAAATTATGTTAAAGACAAAGATAATAAAACAAAAAATCACAGGTTCCTAATTATTTTATTATTATCTATATCTTGAGAATATTTTATCTGCATCTGTATCTGTATGTTGGAAAAACCATATAATACTATATAAATACTGCATAATGGGTGCTGCTACACATCTTTTCTTAACTCTGCTTTCAGTGACCTCACACTGAGAGTGAAATTGTTGATGGAGGAAGCATTCACATACTTAAGGAAATCAGAAAACACTACAAATCTTAGCTTGACTTATTGTTTTGTTATTTGTCTACATCTAAGAAGTTGATGAAAAAAAATATGAATAATGCAGATTAAACCTAAAAGTATGTTGTTTCTTTTGCTGAAGCTGAAAGATGTTTCAGTTTAATGACAATAATTTTTTTAAAGGTGAGAAACGGTTTAACAATAGATCACATAGCAGTCTAAATTACAATAATTTTATTATACAAAAAGTAAGTGGGATGGGATGCATCACCATTTGTCAAATTATGGTTGAATTGGACCCATCGGTTGGCTATGGATATAAGAAGGTAGTAAAAATCAATGAAAACACTCTGTGAAAATCAATTGGCTATATGAGATTACATTAAAATCATAAATATATTTATTATTATTTGTAAATTGTATGCTATACATCTTTTATATTAGTAAAATTTATATATATATATAATATATATACACATTTCTGGTTTTGTTTTGTTCAGAGAACCAATTTTTAAACATTCATTAGCATGTCACTGGACACCAGGTACAAGTGGATAAAAACAGAGGGATTTAAGTAAAAAACAGAGGTATGTAAGTTAAAGTCTACTACTAAATCAGACCCTCAGCTTCCTTCATTCTGCCTGCTACCAGAGGCCAACATCTATTACCTTTTAAAATGTTATTTGTTGCCCATTCTTAACATATATCTTTAAATCCATGATAATCTCTCATGTCTTTTATTCTCCAATTTTTAAGTATGTTTGCCTCTCTATGACTGATTTTGTAAAATTCTTCAGATCTTTCTTCTGGTCACTAAGTTTCTCTTCATTTGTGCTTATTTTGCTAAATTTCCAATGAATTTTGATTTCAGTTATTATACTTTTATTTCTTATTTCCACAAGTCCTCTTTGTTTTTTGTGTTTTGTTTTCTGTTTTTCTTTTTTCGTAATTCTGGCTGGTCATTTTTGTGGGTCTTACTTTTATTAATGGTTTTGACTCTGTCTTATTTACTTAAACATATTAAAAATATTTATTTTATATTTTGCTCTTAATTTTTATCGCTGTCTCTTGCCCATGGTCCCTCATTTCCTTTCGTGTTGTGTAATTGTGTTATCTGTTTGTGCTTATAATGTTTGGTCTCTTCTCTGTGGGAATAATTAAAAGCCCAGGTTAAAAATATGACATTACAGGAAGATTTCTGCATATGCTCACGTAAAATACTTAGAAATACTACTAACCCTGATTTTTTTTTTTTTTTTTTTTTTTTTTTTTTGTCTTTTTTGTGACCAGCACTCAGCCAGTGAGTGCACTGGCCATTCCTATATAGGATCCGAACCCGCAGCAGGAGCGTGGCTGCGCTCCCAGCGCCGCACTCTCCCGAGTGCGCCACGGGCTCGGCCCCTAACCCTGATTTTATTTGAAGTTTAATCCTTGCTTATGTACTTCTGCAACATGCAAATAGCATGAACTGAAGCTCCACTTCCACATGACAGTGTTCTCATAACAATGAATTCTCAGAAGAGCTTTTTTTCACATCCCACCTAAAGTAAAGAATGAGACAGATTTCCTTTTTCCACCCTCCAGTCTCTATGTTTTGGGGGTTTCTTTGTTTTTTGTTTTCAATTTACCTTTGATTATAGCTCTTTGTGCATTCAAGCTTATACATACAGCCTGATATATATATATATTAGGGGACCCTTGGGCCCAAATCTTTTATTTCCCATATATATGCAGAAGAACTATTAAAAGCTTATAAATAACAACAGTACAGTGTGCACTTAAGAGAGTAAACCACATGTTATCTGTTCTTACCACAATAAAAAATCTCTAGGCCACTCAGGCACTGATTGTAGATGTCCCCAGGCCAACTGACATCTTCAGCTCTAATGAATTGTCCTCATTTGTCATACAATTTGGGCCCTGGACTCAACTGAATTACTGAGTTTCTTATTTTCTTGAAAATTCATTTACGCATTAAAAATATAATTTTTACCTTTTATGCAGGGTTTTTTAGATATTTTGTAGCAAGTGAAATTTAGTAAATTTAGACTTCCATGATGGCAGAAATCAGATTTCTAAGCATAATTCTGCAAAATAGAATTTTAAAATGTAAATGAAATGAAAGATTAAAATAAAAAATCTTAAAGTATATAGCTAATAATTTTGGGTAGTAGAATCATCAATTACTCATTTTATTTTTGATTTTTTTATATTTTTCAAAGTTTCTCTAATAAGTATAAATCACACTGAAAAACAGTTGTAACTTTAAAATAATACAGACTAGCATAAAGCTCATTTTGTGCCAGACATTGCTGTAAATGCTTTACATTTATTAGGCCACTTAATCTGCACATCTCTATGGTGAGTAATATTATTTACATTTCATGAATGATAAATTCAAGGCTGAAAATTTTTGCCAAGTTCATAAAGTAAGTGATGGAGTGGGTTTTTTAACAGAGGCATTCTTGCTATAAAGTCTGTGCAAGAGATGCCACTGTTTATTACTATCTCTCGGTAAAAACTGAAACACTATTTCCTTGGTTCCAACTTAAACATCCCGTACTTAAGGACAATATTTTGAAGACTTCCATTCTAGTCCCTAGTAATGCCTTACTCTTACTTATTCTTTCAGACTTCATTTTTCTCAAGTGTAAAATTAGTGATTTAAGCCAGATTTATCTCTGAAGATCTTCTAGCTCTAAGATTTTGTTATAGCACAATCCTATTAGACAATTATTTCTCAGGTATCATGAAATTGTACATTAACAATTTTGATTTAAGGGAATAATTAAAATGATCAAGCATCCCAAGATTTAATAATGTAAGATCTCAGGAATCAAGATGACTTTTCAGTTTCTCCCCTAAATCTTACCAGCAACATTAATAAATAAAAATATACTTTTCAGGATATCAGGAATATAAAGAAATGATCACAATGAGAAAATAAATTATTCTACAAATGCATACTACGAAAAATTTAAGTTTAAAAACTTAATGACTTTGATAGTCTGTGTTATTAAAGACACAAGGCAGAGGAAATCACAATATACCTTTATCAAACTGAATTCTTCTTAGTATCAACTTTTTTTAACCCTTCAAAGCTTATATGCATACTCTTAAATTCATTCTTTTTTTAAGAATCCCATTCAAAATAGTTTTCTGTACTTCAAAACAATATTTCTTTATGGGCAAAAAATATTCTCAATTGTTATTGAAAATAAGAGAGTATTGGGATATATTAATCTTTTTTTTTCTTATGTTGAAGTTTAAGAAGTGGGTCACAATGTCTCAAAACAAATTTACTGAGAAAAACTGAAAGGAAAAGCTTAAATGAAATGTTATCTCTTATGGCTTTCTGATAGCTAATTTATATCTCAAAAATAAATTCTTAAGAATATTTTGGTGAGAAATTCAATGTAAGTATTCCTTGAAGACATACTTGGTTGTCACGGGTTGTCCTATTCAAAGAAACAATATGTTAACCCAAGCATTTGTAGCCAGTGATCATAACGGAATCTTAGAGTACTTTTTTATATTTGACAAAAACAACATGGAAAACTGTTAAATCTATGAACTAAAAATAGATAATAAAGCTTTGGAAGGTTATCTATAGCACGTTGTTATGACTGGAGCTCTGGTGCCAGACTGCCTGAGTTCAAATCCTCCTTATACTTAGTAACATATTATTTTTGCCACTTTACTCCACTACTGTGTGCCTTAAATTTCCTGTGTATAATTTGGATAATTATAAAACTACTTCATAGGATTGCCAGAATTAAGTGAGCTAACATGTATTACATGCAGAATGAGATTTGGAATATTAAAACAAAACACTTTATTTAATTTATGCTAACTATTGTGATGATGATGTTGTTGCAGCTGCTGCTACCGTATAGCATGGGATGTAGAAAAGAAAAAAATATCTAAAATATGTTCTGCAGTTCATAAACTGCAATCAATGATGCTTAACAGTAAATTCTAGGAAGCAGCTTTACTAGATATGTTTATGTACAATGTGTGTACATGTGAGTAGTAGGGATTTTAGACTGACAATCTCTGAACATTAAGGTCAATATAAAGCAATGTAGGTGTCAAGATATCTTGAAAAAGCTCATACAGTGTGGTGAATATTAAACGGCTTCTCTGCAGATGGTAAGCGTCTCTTTAGGAAAAGCTTTAAAGCTCTGAAGCAATACTCTGTAAAGTATGAGAGGAAAAAACAATTTATTATTACTTTATGGTTATTTTTGCAATGTGTTCATTTATTTTCAGTAGGTCAAGTCAGAAATGTAGCAAAGAATAATGATCTTTCATAGCTATTGGTTTCTGGGTATCCATTATGTGCTATTTGCTTCGTATGTATTTTTCTAATTTTTATGAAAAACTTCTAAAAGTGTTAGTTTCAAAGACTAAACTCTAAATGACCATGCCTATTATTAACACATTCATTTTACAGATGGAAAGATTGAGGCTCATACAACAGTTAACATATGCGGGCTCAGGGCTAGTAAAGAATGCCATTAAACTAGGATTTAATCCCATTTTTTTGACAATTAAAATAGGATTTAATCCCATTGCTTTTGATCAGTATTGAGAAGTGGAGCTAAGCCTGTGCCTCTGCAAAATCTGAGAAATTTTCATGTAGGAGTCATAATGCTAGTATTAGTTAACTGTATTAAATCTGGGGCTTTGTGGTAGGTATGTAAGGCTCAAAAATAACTTGTTTTCCAAATGCTAGCCACAAATTAAAGTCATATTATGTGGCTTTACTTTTAAAATGTGATGGTGAAATTCCATATATGGGGGAATTTGTGGGGAATTTTTAGGTCTAAACAAATAAAATGTAATAAAAATGGGAATCAAAATATGTGCAAACAGGTTATTTGTTAGGTTACACTAGGTTAAATGGTCAAACATTTCTGTACCAAATATTTATTCTCCCTTATTCTTTCACATACTTTGTTTTAAAACAATTAACAGAAATTATAATCTTTAAGAATATGGTATAAAGTCTCAGTTATGTTCATAGATAAAGTATTTTTGAATAATGCATTCATGGAAAAAATTGCATTCCAACTCAACGGTGCTGCCTTTCACATAAACAGAAGGAATATGACTATGTGGGTGTTAGAGGTGTCGCAGCTTTTACTATGGTAATTTCTCCAGGATAATCATAGCAGAAATAAAAAAAAAATCTTGCTTACATGAGCAGAATCAGGTTCTTTTTCAAGCTATTTTGGAACAAACATATGACATTACCCTTTCTGGCTACCAAAATATACAGATCTTATTCCACTCAAATAAAATCTTCACACAGCAGGGCTAATCACAGATGGAGATCTTCATACCCCCAGGACTTAGCTCCACGTTTATATATAGTTTTCTTAAGTTAATAACTAAGTAAATAATATGTCTATGTTTCAGGTAAGTTGGAGGAATCACTTTTATTACCTAGACGAGAGAGTGATTTTTGCAAGGTAAAAATCTATTCCTTCTCTGTACCTATTTATCCTTGTATTGCATGGTTCACATTGAAGATAAACAGGTCATTTATATATATACACACACACACACATATATATATATATATATGCTTAAGGTTTATTTATAGTTCAGATACCATTACAAGACACTCTAATCATGTGAAAAAATAAGTTATTTTATCAAATAGAATATTGACTAAACACATTGCTTTGATGTATGTCAACTAGTGCATGATCAATAAGTTAAAGTTCTATGCAATAACTTTAAAAATGGCTTTTTCTTTTGAAAGATAATCAGTTTGAAATCTTCAGGATTTTATTAGTTTTTTATAAACCCCTTGAAAGTTTATTAAATATTAACTTAGACAACAAATTTTTCTTCTTCAAAAGCTTCTGACTAGAGCTGAATCTTATTTTTTCAAATTGATAAAATCTTTTTTTGAAGGACACAAGATTCAGTTGCAGGCTATCATGGGCCTCCCTGCTGATAAAATACAGAATATGAAAACAAATGCCATCACTTAATAGATCACATAAACTTTTCAATCCATCACCTTTTGGATCTCACAATAAACCTGTGAAGTCATTTAAGCATTTTTTAACCCCATTTTACAGCTCAGTAACATTTACACAGAGAAACTGCTTTAGAACCAGAGCCAGGAATAAAGCTAATGCATTAGACACCAAATTTGCTCCACTTTCCATTTTACCCCTTTAAATGATGAGGACAATTGCTGGAGAACCAAAAGCTAAATAACATATTGTATAAATACCATAGGATAAATGAAATCCATTAAATTTCCTTAGGAAAACTTCTCTTTTTAAAAAGAGTTTGGTGTTTACTCTGAGTAAACACACCGTGGGAAAATCCCATGGGAAAAGATAGCATTACTGCAAAAATTTTAAGCCAGTTTTTTTTCAGATTTTTATTATTCTGTTTTATAGAAACATTATCAAATCTCCTAACATATTCACATATGGACTTAACAGACACAAGGAGAATGTGGAAATATGTTGGGTGGCAGCTACCTTCCTGGCACAGATGGTTGCTACACCTAATGACGACTGCTTGTTCCCTTCTTTGTTTCACACATGCTCAGGATGGCACCTGGAAGATGTAAAGGGGGAGTGACTATGGTGTCGGGTAAAACCTCACCCCATTTACCGGGCTTAGCATCATTGGTGCAGAAAGCCTTCAAGGCTCGTGGACACTTCATGATCTTTACTATAAGCATAGGCAGGAGCCATGCATGCACGCATGACCTATAGGGTGATTGGCTTGTTAGGCGGAGACCCCGGCCAGAATCCCCCTCCCGTTTAGCCCATTTATGCATAAATATGTACGCTTTGAGTTGAATAAACGGAACTGCTTGACAGAACCCCCACCGCATCTGAGTGTTCCTTTGCCAGCCGGATTGGGGCTGGTGGCCGCACTTCCCTATCTCCTGGGCTCTCCTGCCCCGCTCCCTCTCGCACGGGGAGGAGGAGGCAGGGAGTAATCCTCGGTCCTGTTCCCTTGAGCCGAACGTGGTTTAGCTAGTTGTCGGGGCACCAGCGCGGCCGCCGACTCCCCCCCACCTCCACCCCAACAGAAATAGCATCTATTCCAAGAGAAATTATTTTCCCCGGCTCATTAACTCCAAAGACTTCTTAAACTTGTAAGAAAACTCAGAAAATAATACCTAACCATGAAAACAGATAAAACAATATTCATGCCTAAAAGTGTGACCTTTTCTATGTTAACAGATTCCTAATATTGCTGGAGAATATCATGAAACCAGTCTTACAAAATCTCTAACAGATTCTTGCTATGAATTTTCAGCTTGATTCTTGCTATGACTCAGAAATATTTTCAGTCATCCTGGTTTTCATCCTTCCTGGTTTCAATAAATACAGAGAGGAAAAAAAGGCAATCAATTGAAATTGTCTTTGAGACAAACCAGATGTTAGACTTAGCACACAAAGTCTTCAAAACAGCTGTCATAAAGATATTCAAATAACTAATATTGCCTGCATTTAAAGAATGAAAGGAAAATAACTACAATGATTTACACATAAAGACTGTTAATAAAGAAATATTAAAAAGAAAAAAAATACAGAACCAAGTAGAAATTCTTGAGTCCAAAATTAGCATAAATAAAAAGTTTGCTAGAGGAACTCAACAGCAGATTAGAACTGGCAGAAAAAATAATCAGCAAACTTCAAGGTAAATACATAAAACTTGTTCAATCTAAAGAAAAGTATGAAAGCATTAAGGATACCAACATGCATGTAATGAAAGCCCAAGAAAAGAGGAAATAATGGGACAAAAAAGAATCTAAAAAAATTACGGCTGAAAAATTCCCAAATTGGGGGGAAAAACATTAAATCCATACACCCAAGAAGCTCAATGAACTTTAGGATAAACCGAAAGAGACCCATACCTATACACATTATAGTCAAACTGACAAAGACAAAGAAAAATCTTGAAAGAAACGAGAGAAACACAACTCATCACTCATAAAGCAACGATAATATATTAACAGTTGATCTTTCATGAGAAACAAAGGAGGCCAGAAGGCAGTAGAATAACATATTCAGAGTGCTGAAACAAAAAACTTTCAACCAAGTATTCACTACCTAGCAAAACTATCCTTCAAAATTGAAAATAGAATCACAACACCACCAGATTTAAAAAGACTGATAGAATCTGTTAAAAAAAGAAAATGCTAGCAAATTTTCCTTCCAAGAAACACTAAAGAAAGTCCTTCAGGCAGAAAGGAAATGGAAACAGACAGTAAGTTGAATCCACTGAAAGAAATAAAAGCAATGGAAAGGGTAATAATGTGGGGTAAATATGAAGAAAGTGTATGTATTTTATTTTCTCTTCGCTTAACTGATTTAAAAGACGACGGCATAAACAATTATAAAGTTCTATTGTTGAACTTACAATATGTAAAGACAATAACAGCACAATAAAAGGTAGAAGAAATGGAGCTATTTTAGCAATGTCATATTTACCAGTACTCGTTGGTATTAATCTGAAGTAAATTATGATAAAGTCAGGTGCATATTGTAATCCCTAGCATACTCAGTAAAAAAATAATTCATAAATACATAGAACAAAGAAATTAAAATTAAAGAAAGAAAAAACATATAAATTAAAATGGGACACTAGAAATTATGTATTTAACAAAAGGATGACTGTGAGGGAGAAAGAGAGGAAATGACAGGAGATGAGACATATGAAAAATAGCATAATTCTGAAAAAATCCAACCACAGGAAAAATTCCATTAGGTATGATTGGATGAAGCACTCACATAAAAAGGTAGAGATTATCAGACTGGATTAAAAGAAAATATCTAATTATATGTTGTCTTTAAGAAACATACTTTAAATTCAAATACACAAATAAATTTACAGTATAAGAATAGAATGCATGTAACAGTAACCATAACAGAACTAGTGTGGCTATACTAATACCATTAACTGAATTGTTTCATCTCCCAAATTCATATGTTAAAGCCATTACCCCCAATGTGATGGTATTTGGAGACAGGCCTTTGGGAGGTAATTAGGTTTAGATAAGGTCATGAGGAAGGATTCTCATGATAAGGTTAGTGCCCTTATAAGAAGAGATATCAGAGAACCAAAATATACAAAGTAAATCTAGATAGTAGCATTAAAGAGAAAATAGGCAATTTGAAAATAAATGTTATTAATTTTAATATTCTCAGTTATTAATATAACAAATTGGCAGTAAGTCAGCAAAGATAGAAAACATTGGAAAAACTCTATCAACAAATTTGAGCTAACGGACATCTACAGAACACTCAAAGCAACAATAGCAGATATACATTCTATCAAGCACAGAATATATTGCAGAAAAGATCATATACTAGACAATAAAATACGTCTCAATGAATCAAGAATGATAAAAATCATGCAGAATAATTTCTCTTACTACAATGGAAATAACCAGAAATCAAGAAGAAAATGAAATTGGGGAAGTTCATATATACTCACAAATTAACACACTGATAATTGCTCCATTGGTCAAAGAATAAATTACAACAACAAAAAATAGTTTTTAAATTTTGTACTGAATGAAAACATTAACACATCATGTTTAAATTACACCAATCAGCTAACGCAGTGCTTAGAACAATATTATATCTTTAAATGTCTATAGTAGAAATGAAAAAAAATCCCAAATCAATAACCTAAGCTGGTAACCTAATGAACCATAAATAGAAGAGCAAACTAAATACAAATCAAGCAGAAGTAAAGAAACAATAAAAATTAGAGAAAAATCAATGAAATAGAAAAGAAAACAAACATAAAGGAGAAAAATTAATAATACCAAAAGTTGATACTTTTAACGATAAAAAAAATTGATAAACATTTTCTAGACTGACAAAGAAAAATTGAAAGAAGGTACAGAGTTCCAAAGTCAGGAATAAAAAGAGAACATCTCTACCAACCAAAAACTTAAAAGAATTAAAAGGAGATACTATAAAAAACTTTATGCTAGCAGATTACACAAAATGGACAAATTCCCAGAAAGATGCAAATTAACAAACTGACACAAGAAGGAGAAAATGTGAAGAGACCTAAAACAAGTAAAAAAAAAAAAATGTAATTGGTAATTTAAAATCGTATTGCAAAAAAATCTTCGGCAACACTGCTAATTTCTTTTAAACATTTAAAGAAACAATACCAATCCTTCACATAGTCTTCTAGAAAATAGAAGGGAAGAGAATACTTCCCAAGTAATTTTGAGGTTATTATTAAGATAAGAAAGACAAAGACATCGTAAGAACAGAATATTAAAGATCAACATACCTCATTAATACAGATGCACAAACCCTCAGCAAAACATTAGCAACCTAAATCCAGCAATATTTAAAAAGGATTTTTCATGATACCCATGTGAGACTTGTCCCAGGAATGCAAGATTTGTTTAATATACTAAAGTCAATTAATGCAATATACCAACTCAACAGAATAAAAGATAAAACCACGTGATCATCTCAATGGGCAGGAAAAAGCATTTGGCAAAATCGAGCATCAGTTATGATAAAAACTCTCAACAAACTAAGAGTATTAGGGAATTTCCTCAACATGACAGAGGGCATCAATGGGAAATATACAGCTAACAATGTATTTTAAGTTGAATGGCTAAATGCTTTCCACCTAATACTGGGAACACAGAACGTTTTCTGCTCTCAAAATTCTATGCAACATTATACTGGAGATTGAGCAAGTGCAATCAGGAAAGAAAAAAGAAATAAAAGGCAACTAGATTTAAAAGGAAGAATTAGAAATGTATTTATTTGCATAACATAATCCTGCTTGTAAAAAAAAAAAAAAAAAAATCCTACGGGATCCACAAAAAGCTCCTGGAACAAAAATCGAGTTCATCAACATCATGTTAGCAAATTAAAATACAAAAAAAAATACATTTTATTATTATATATTGGAAAGAACAATCTGAAAATAAAATACAGGAAGTTATTCCATTCACAATATCATCAAAATGAATAAAACTCTAAGGAAAAACCTCAAAAGAAGTGCAAGACTTGCACAATGAAAATTTAAAAAGTCAGTGCTCACAGAAACTAAAGCAGATATGAATAGGGGTACATTTCTATGTTCATGATTTGGAAGATTTGGTATTAAGATGGCAAACCTCTCCAAATTGATTTATAGATACAACACAATCGTTATTAATTTCGCAGCAAGGTGTTTTGCAGAAATTGGCAAGATTATCCTAATATTTATATGTAAATGCAAAAAAATCAATAGTCAAAATTAAGTTTGTAAAAAGAAGAAAATGTTGGAGAACTTACACTTCTAGATTACAAAATTTACCATAAAGCTACAGTGTGGTGCTGGCATAAGGACAGGAATATAGATTAATGGAAAATGATTGACGATTCAGAAATAAACCCCTATTTTTACTGTCAGTAGATTGTCAACAAAGGTGCCAAGATAATTCAGTTGGAAGAAGGATAATCTTTCCAAGAAATAATACTGTGTAAATTGGATATCCCCACACCAAAGCACTGCCTCATACAACACTTGAACACTAACCTAACACAAAATAGTTCACAGACCTAAAGACAAGAGTTAACCATAAAAAAGTTTAGAAGAAAACAAACAAAAATATTAAAGACCTTCGATTATTCAGAAAGTTCTTAGACTCGATGCCAAAACTATGTCGTTAAAAAAATGATAAACTGGACTTCAACAGAAATTTTAAAATTTGCAATTTAAAAGGCTTCAGTAAGAGAATGGAAAAAAGGCCATAGATTGGGAGAAAATCTTTGCAAATCATATATCTGATTAAAGAACTTTTATGCAATTTACATAAGAAATATTTAAAGTTAAATAATAATAGCTCAAAAACCTAAATAAAAATGTTCATATGATTTGGACAAACACTTCATTAAAGAAAATATACAGAAGTCAATAAGCATATGAAAAGAATACTCAATATCATTAATAATTAGAGAAATAGAAATTAAAACTATAATCAGATATCACTTCACACATTTCATAAAATTGGCAAGAGCGTGAAGAAACTTAAACTCATATAGTGTTGGTGGGAATGTAAAATGGTAAACCCACTTTGGAAAATAGTTGTACAGTTATTTAAGAAAATAAACATTTACAGTAAAACAGAAATTCTCCATAGATATCTACCCTAGCAAAATTCTATGATCTAATGACCTAATGTTTGTGTCCCACCCCACCCACATTCATTTGTTGAAGCATGAATGCCTAGTGTGGTTTTATTTGGAGATGGAAACTCTAAGGAGGTAATTAAGGTTAAATGAGGGAGTAAGGGTGGGGACCTAATCCAAAAAGATTAGTGTCTTATAAGAAGAGACATCAGGGAGCTTGAGCACATTTTCTCTTTTCATGTAGACAAAAAAAGAGAGGTCATATGAGCACACATTGAGAAGGCAGCCATCTGCAACTCAAGTGAGAGCTCTCACAAGACTCCAATCCTGTTGGCACCTCGATCTTGGACTTCCTGGCCTTCAGAACTGTGAGAAAATAAACATCTGTTGTTTAAGGCACCCAGTCAGTGGTATTTTCTTACAGGAGCCTGAGCAGACTGAGGCAGAAAAGGAAATATATATGTGTACAAGACGACCTGTGCATAAATACACATAGTAGCATTTTTCCTAATAGTCAAAAATTAGAAACAATCTAAGGCTCCTCAACTATTGATGAAAAATTCAGTCACATCCTTACAATGAAACACTCCTCATCATTAAAAGGAAAACATTCTTGACACAAGCTACAACATAGATGAACTTAGAAAACTCATTCTAAGTGAAAGACGCCAGACACAAAAGACTAAATATTGTCTAACTCATTTATATGAAATGCCCAGTAGAGGCATATCTATAGAAATAGATTTGTTGTTGGGTGGGGGTGGTAGGAGACTGGCAATTGATTGACTACAAATGGGCATGAGGGCTATTATTGGGTGATAGAAATGTCCTAAAACTGGATTTTAGTAACGATTACATGACTGTAAATTTACTACTAATAATTAAATTGTACACTTAAAAAGATTAATTTGATAGTATGTAAATTATACAGGGAAGGGAAGAAAAACATACGAAAAAAACAGAAGTGGATTATCTGCGTCCTCAAAATTGGATATCCTCATCAGGGTGGGCAGGAGCTGGGGGATACCTCTGTTTCATGTCTTCTGATGTTTAGAGAGGCAGGCGTTATTGTTATGCTAAGGTTAAGCTATTGGTACAATGACAACCCAAGTAAAGTGGGATTTAACTAAGATGAAGGTGGATTTCTCTCACACATAGTAGTCCACCTAGGTACTGTGTTGAATATTTAACTAGTGGGTGAGAAGAGTTTATTAACATTATGGTAACAGATAATAGTCATAAGCCGCATACATTTTTGATAGTCCCTGGCTCTCTTCTGAAGCCTGATGACAGGGTTTCTACATAAAATGAGAAAGGTAGATAGGTTGTATCCACAGTGTGTAGAACAGGTGGCTGGGCATCAATCCTAGAGCTAGAATTCAGGTAAAGGATTTCAATTTACAAAATGAATTTGTGAAAACAAGGTAGGGCCTAAATATATAAGTGACAGAAAGTACTGGTCAGATAATTTGGACAGACAATCTCAAAGATATGATAGTTACAAAATTAATAGAAATCAATATAAATGTAGTCATAAGAATCTAGAAGAAGTACAAGTACTAATATTACCAGAACTTGTTGCACACTCTTGACTTCCCCCAGATATCCACACATCACTTGCTCCCTTTCATCTTACAGGTCTCTGCTCAAAATTCATCTCAGAAAGCTCATTTTCTGACCATTCTATTTGAAATGGCACTCCACTTACATCATCTCAGTTCTCAGTATGCTGCTTCACTTTTTTTCATACTAACTCTTCAATCTGAAATTGCATGCATTATTTGTTGCTCCCTCCACCAGAATATACATTCCAAGACAGCAGGATGTTGTTTTCCACTGCTAAACCATGAGTTCCTAGAGCAATTCACGGCAAATAGACATTCAATAAATATTTGCTGGATTAATTGAATGAATGAACATAGGAAGGTTAGCAACATAGCAAAGCTGTCAGCAAGGCTGAGATGATGTTAAATGAGCTCAAATGGACCAAATATTCAATCCGCCTGAACAGAAGTTGTTCTCTGCTGTAACCCAAACCACACAGCCCGAAGCTAATTGCCAGAGCACAATAAGTTTTGCTCTTACATTGTACACAAATAATTAGAGAAAAAATATTAACACAGGTGGCCATTCTTTACTAGCTTACTAACCTGATCTTATTTGAGAATAATAGGAACTGAACCCAGGGAGAATGAAGTGTGGCCCCGGTCAGCTCCCACCCAGAAAGTTCCTTGATGATTATCTGACACACTCAAGCATGTCTGCACATCCCTGCTTGGTCACCATGAATCAACTTTCCACCACAGACCCCTATAAAACCCTTTGGCAAACCTGGGAGAGGTGGAGATGGCCTTTCAGACATAAGTCCACCATTTCCCCAAGCTGCCAGCTTCCTTATTAAAGGCTACCTTTCCTTATACCAACACTTGGCTTTCAATTATTGGCTCTTGAGCAGTAAGCAAACGGGCCTTTGGGGTCTTGGTAACATATTGAAGATACACTGAGCATGCTGTAGGGAACAAAAAGTATTTGTAGCTGTGTGTGAAGGAGGAAAATTAGGAGTAGATAACAGCATCCACACACCCCAAAATCCTATACTCTTTACCTTTACTGCTATTAAAGATTTCATAATTTACCATACTTTGTATCATGATTATTTATATTTCTATTAATTTTATTTATGTGTTACTTGCTAAACATAAGATTCTTGAAGATAGAAACCACATTGGTGTATCTTTGTTTCTCTTTTAGCAATTATTGCAGTATTTTGTAAATTATAAGCTCCGAATAATATCTATTTAGATGAAACAATAAATGAATCAATGATTAACAAACAGTGGCTGATTTTCACAGATTGCAGAACTGTTTTTATTCATAGTAAACAAGCCTCAGTGGCCACTTGTGATAATCAGACCAATAAAAATACTTTTATGTTAAAGCAGTACCTATCTCACTCGATAAAAAAAAGAAGCAATCATAAACTACGAATATAAAGGAACCATAATAAACAATATCTTTATTCTTTACCTACTCTGTCCAAGCCAGGAAACAATCTATGTTTTCATGTAAGCACACAGCACTACGAAACTCTGAGTTAAAATACACAATGCCAAATCTGTAGTAAAAATCCTTTGAGAGTATTAGTTAATGCATGAGCATAGCACTTTTTATATTATAAAACTTGCGCTCTTATATCTTTCTTTAATGTGAAAAGTAATTACTGTGCTGAAGATGTGGAATAATTATTTTTAAAATATCACTTGCTTTTAAAACAGTGTAGGCATTGTGCCTTTGAAGTGATATATTTGAGCTCAAATCATTTTCACTACTTTTGCTACATTTTAAAAGAAATATTAAGGCTTTGCTATATGAAGGTTGATCTCTTTATTAGTGTCTTTATTGGTGTTTAATGTTACTTGCTGAATCATGATTCTCTCCATGCTGAAGTCACTATTCTACCACTGGTTTTGGAAAAAGGTGACCTTGAAGCTGGGAACAGAATACAGACAATGACAGAAAAATCACTGTTTCTGTCCTTGTGGCATGATGTTTCCATTTTCAGTCCACCCCAGCCCCCAGTTCACACTTCTCTATCAGGCATGAAGATATATTTTTGAATAGGCCTGCTTCTTTTATTTAGACCTTTCCTCCTTTCAAAGCAGAAACCATGGATTACTATTTTTCCCTTTCATTTTTTTTTCATTTCCTTCTCCTTCAACTCACTATCCCTAGCTCTAAGTCATTTCTTTTTCTACTGAACTCTGTATTTTGTTCCATCTCATGGGACTTATACTTACTGCCTTGTAATCATGTTGTTTATGCACATATATTTAATCTTCATTAGTAGTTTAAAGCTCTTTGAAAATACAGAGTGCTTCTGTTTCTTCTTTGTTATTCATTAACTTTACTTCAGTGTCTTATACTGAAATACTGAACACTGTTAAACAGATGAGGGAATCGGGGACCTAATAATGCTGGTCGTGCTTTGTAAGACTGTTCTTACTCTTCCTCCTGCTTTGCTGCCTAGTATTTGGACCTGCGCTGTTCATTAGCACCTATTAACCATGGGTCTATGAAATAAAAGAAAAAATGCAAACAGTCCTTTTATAACTTGTTAGTTTCTCATCATTACTCTGGATAATGCAAAGTTACCAGGTAAGAGAAAATCTTGGCTGTGCAATTTATTCACCAATAACGTGTAGCTTTTTTCCCCTGGTTACTTAATGAGGAGTCTCGTTTTCACAATAAATCACTCCTATAAAGAATGGGATAAAGGAAAGATAAAAGGAAAGTTTTCCCCATAGAAAATGGAATAAAATATTCAAGAATATGTGAACAACTGATTGATCAGTTTCCTTAATTACAGTAGAGGCTTTAAGAGACATTTTAAACATGTCACTGGAGAATTAATGTTCATAAAGTTCATTCCATTTGCCATATTGTTTAAAGTAAAACTAGCCATGTTTCCTAAAAGAGCAGCCATTCAACTATGCAGTGGGGTGGCTATTTGGAGCTCAGTCCTGTTTCTGGTCAGACTTAGTGGCTTTCTGAAGGGATGCTGCCACTCAGCATCTGTAACATCAAGTCAACCTTTGCTGCACTGATTGTTAAAATATCCATGGACATAAACATTTCAGCTTGTAAAAGACAGAAGGTGAGGGTCTGTGTGAGGCATTGTAAGTTTTGTAATATGATGCATGCGTTAAGTCTGAATGATGCACTCCAAAAAATAATACATCCTCATTAGATTGAACAGGTCATCAAACCACTAAGAGTCATTTGACATCAGTTAGATGATGATTATCTGTTAAAACACCAATAGAAAACAATGGCGACTCAAAATAACACAATTTGAGAAGTGCTTCTTTTTCAAGAAGAGATGAATTACACAGGTATGGGAAGTGATGTGCATCAGAAAAAGGAGTGAAAGTACAAGTATACAGAGCTGCTAGCATTGAAGTGGTAACCAGTCCTAGGCTCAAAGGATAGAGAGCAAAGAAACCGCTGAAGTTCAGGAGAGAGTGATGTACACCATGTTTCTCTGAGAAAAAAAAAACATCACCTTTGCTTGAGGTACACAGCCAACCTAGGATGACCGCACACAGAAGACAGAAAATAAACACCTTGGCCTTTCTCCTCCCACCCACTGATATATACCCGGAACTCTCAATTAGCTGACTTAAACAGACACCTGTGTTCTAGGCATTAATCTAAAGTTTTAGGGTGTGACAAGGTACCTACCCCACCTGTATCTCAGTTTGCTCATCTGTAAAATGGTAATGAGAATAGTAACTACTTTATAACTCATAAGACAGAATACCATTAGGTGAAAAAATAAAGCACTTTTAACAGTTCGTGGGATATAGTAAGTTATAAATAAATTAATGTTACTTCTCATTGTTGCCTTTTCAAATGAAATTCTTTTGTTAAAGTGCACAGCAAATTGCAAATATAAAAGCCATGAAATAAGGTTTCATCCTAGAACTCAATATCAATATATCTCTATGCATTACTCTGTATTAAAAAACCAGAAAAACTGAGTAAAATTCTTCTTTTTTCTATAAATGTTTTATTTTGCTTCTTTTTCCTGGGAAGAACACTTACATGAAATGCAAAAATGTTTCCATAACCATATACAAAATCAGAGTTACAGAAAGGTGAATTTAAAATCAAAAATGAAACCAATGTTTGCAAACACTAAAACCTACTGAACAAATAAATATAACACAATAAGAACAGGATTTAAGAGCAGATAGAACGAGGCTGGTATATCATCATCTTATTCTTTGACCGGTAACAATGTGTCCTTTTTTCTTTTTTTTTTTATTCTTTCATTACTTTTTCTCACTGATTCCTCTACACCTTGCTCAGTTTTAATAATACGAATGAGTACATTGGACCATCTCAAGTTATTTTGTTTGACTTTACATATAAATGTAAATTCAAAAGTAAAAAAACAGTATTTTTGAATACTCAAAATAATACTATTAAAAATATTCTCTGTACTAGGATTACTCCTTACTTTGATTTGTGTAACAGCTTCCCCTTCCCCATCCCCAAAATACATTCTGAAAAGAGATACTTAGTTTCCACTTTGGAATATATTTCTCATATATAATAGACATTTTAAGTATTTCATATTAGAAAATATAGTTTAAGCCAATCTTACCATCATATTACACTAGTCTATCAAAGACCAAAAAGCAAATGTGTTTTGAAATGAGGCATGAATTCCTGAGAAAATAGCATAGTATCATGTGTTATTGAAGAATAGTACTGCAAATTCAAAGAAACCAATGACCAAGTTTTTAGAGTTAATATTTACCCACATATAGTTGTAATGAAAATGTGCAAAGCATAAAAAGATAACCTTTTAAACAATCATGTCAGAAATGAACTCAAATACCAAAGATGATGCATCTCTCAAAGCACAAAGCTTTCCTTGAATTCATTTCTATATTCAACCTTCACATATATCACTCTTCTATAACATTACGCCTCTCTATAACTGAATTGCATTTAGTTATGACTCAGTGCCTTATTTACTTCACTGATTGTATTAAGCCTACACAAATCATCAGAAAGCTTAGATTTGGTCTCCACAGGCTTTCTCTACTTCCAAGAAATGGTAACAAGGTGTCTTAAATCCTTTCAACCCTAAGTATACATGTTGCAACATCACTATTATTTGACAAATAAATTACACTACAAATATAATTCTCATCTTCTTGTGCTGACTAGCAGAAGTAGCCCAGGAAAATAAATAGATAAATAAATAAAGGCATTTTGTTCTCTAACATTTTTACAACCACAGCTTCAGTATCTTGATAAGGAAAGATTCATCCAGGCAAAAATGTGACACTGACTAGATAGATAATAAGGTTAGACTCAGAGGTATCGGTGAAAACCACCAACACTAGTAGTAGAGGATGTTTGGGAAGGAAACATAAGAAAGAGTTGGAAATTTACTGATAGACACATGCAATGGTGCTAAACCACTATGTAGCCCACTATTATTAAGATGCATTTAATTAGCAGAGGAACTCACTTACTATAATTATAACCCCATATGATCACTACGCAACAATCATATAATTATAGTAACCTCATGAAGTACATATTTATCCCCATTTTACGTATAAACTAATAGAGGCTCAGAGACAGGTATGCTCAAGGACCCACAGTTAATAAGAGATAAAGTAGAATTCATATATGATGGTGGGTATCTAATTCGATGGCTCATCAACTTAATTTCTATGTTTTTCCATGGAAGGTAAATGTCATCAAATTTAAGAATTATATACTAAACCAAATGTAGACATTCTAAGTGTTTACAGTATAATAAGGAGAGTCAAGCATTAAAAGGGGGCTGAATAAAGAGTATAAGAAGAACATTATAATGAGAGGGCAAAAGGAAGGGTCAGGTGCACATTTAGTTCAGGACCTACCACAAGATAACAGAATAAAGGTCAAGTTAACCACTGTAAGACTACAGGCCAGCACAGCATTATGCAGGGTAATTAGCTCAAGGCTAAATGCTTATAGGCACCCAAAAAGTACTTGCTGATTCACTCTCTTTTTTTCCCCCAGAATATTCAATTTTCTATGGGCTTGTGTGTTCCTTTTAAAAGTGAGTGTTTCACTGATAATTCTTTTGAAAAATTACAAGATAACAAAATGTTGCATAAGTACTAAAAGACTATGCATACTGTGACTCCCATAAACCTAACAGTCCTTGCCAAGAGCATGCAGAAATAGCTGTTAAATGTTAAAATAAAAAGGCAGGTTACTCTCTGTTCTCAAACTAAGCAAGTACAATGAATCGTGTGAAACTTGAGTATCAATAATACTGATAATAGTTTGACAATTCTAAATAGAGTAAATTCATCTTCAGTTTGTCAATATGAACGTAAACTATTTTTTATGACTACAATAGACTCTCATTACAACTGCAGAGGGTAGGTAAATGTGGTATTTAATCTAATAAACTACATATTCAGTTTTTTTAAGACATAAAGGTGATTCTTTTAATGAGTTAGAATCATAAAAGACCCATTAAAACCTGAATTACATTATCATACCATAATCATGCACTTTATCTACAGAGGCAGAAAGAGAATAGAAGAAAATGGTGTGCTATTATTACAAGAAAAAGAATTGGTAGGAGAACGAACACTTCAGTGACAACAAAATACATATCTTTACTTCATTTAAACACAGCTTTCATAGAAAGCTGCTAAAGACTCCTAAACAAAACAAGATCCAGAGCAGCACGTTTTTCTAAAATATGTTTTATGAGGCAACCTAAGAGTATACAATTGTAGATAGTGAAGTAAAAATAAAAAGTCCCTGAAGCAGAAAGCCTATAAATTATGATATAGAGGTCTACGAGGATCTGAATTTCAATCTGTTGTAAGAATAACAATCTATCTAACAGTATTAGAGATCTATTGCTTTAAGAGTGTGGTATTGAATGAGGTAAGGGAAAGGCTTACTAATACAGGAGTATAACAATAAATCACAGGAAAAAACAGAAAGATTAAACTATGCAATTTGTATATTCATTAATATTTTGTTAAAAAGTGAAGTAATGCATTTCTTTAAAAAAGAAATTACCTCTCTTTTCTGAAAAGTAAATTTTTAAATAGGTAGAAAATCATGTTCCTTTCTAATATTAACACAATTAAAAGCCCAAGTTTTAGGTGGAAGGTGATGGTATAATGTCTTTTCATGTTTTAAAAATCCACAGCCTTTCTCAAGTACATTTTTACACTTCCTGCAATCATACACTGTGCCCTTTATTTCTTTTGTTATCTCCAATTGTAGCTGTCCCAATCTTGTAATATTGCTAGGCATCTAATAAGTACTTGGTGTCTTAGTCCACCTCTGTGGCTTGTAACAAAATACCTGGAATTAAATGATTGTCATAAAATGAAATTGATTGCAGTTTCAGAGGCTGGGAAATCCAAAGTCCAGAGGTCACATCTGGTGAAGGCCTTGGTAGTGACACTAATACAGGGGTCTCATATGGCAAAATGGCAGCAGAGAGAGAGAGAGAAATTCTCTCTTCCTTTAAAGTCCTTAGAACCATGCTCCTGACCACCATTTTTAATCCATTCCTTACTGCACAGTCCTACAATCCAATCACTTCTTCAAGGCTCCACCTTTCAATTACAATAATAGGATTTCCCACAGTTTTAGTCCGTTTTGTGTTGCTATAACAGAATTACCTGAGACTGGAAGAGGAGAGGTTTATTAGGCTTTCAGTTCTGGGACAGCTGCATCTGGCGTGGGCCTCAGACTGCTACTTATGGTAGAAAGCAGCAGGCAGCCAACAGGTACAAGCAGATCACATGGCGAGAGGAAGCAAGAGAGAGAGAGAGAAGGGGCCAGGGTCTTTTTAAGCAACAAGGTCTCGCAGGAACTAATAGAGTGAGAACTCGCTCATTACTCCCCCCTTCCCCAGGGAGAGCATTAATCCATTCATGAGGGATCCGCCCCCATGACTCAATCAGTTTCCAACACTGCCACATTGGAAATCAAATTTCCACATGAGTTTTGGAGGGGACAACACATCCAAACTCCATCACCCACCCTCTTAACAGTCACAGACACAATGGGGGTTAAGTTTCTAATACATAAAACTTGAGGGACACAATTCCAGCTTCAAAGAGTTTTGGGAAGACATAATTAAAACCACTACACTTGTATAGATTGATTTGACTAGTACTCTCAAAATCAGATTCCAAATATACATTATTTTATTCTCTTCTTCTGAAAGTTAAATATATTATTGTGGTTCTTTTCTTTCTTTCCTTTCTTTCCTTCCTTCCTTCCTTCCTTCCTTCTTTCTTTCTTTGTTGTGGATACTAGAGATGGGGGGGATGGAGAGAGGGGGGTTAGGGATTGATAGGTTGGATGGAGAGCATGCGGAAATATTATGATGCGTAGTGATGAATATGCTAATAATAATAATAATAAATTCTTCCACAAAAAAGGAGACATTGCTTTATTTTAACCATTTTTCAAATAAAATGTTACATATAAACAAAAAAATCAAATATACATTATTTTAATTCCTCCTAATGGCAATTCTTTAATGGCAAGAATTGTGTGAGATGTTTAAAAGAATGCATGTTGGTGTTGAGATATAGAATTCTTTATATTTTAATACTACATTGAGGATGGATACTAAAGATCATGTGTTAGGCAGATTCTAATTCCTGACCTTATGGGCGAGTCTGTAGAATGTGGCAGGCAGGGAGAAAAGTGATACAGGATTTAGCAGGAGGATGTCGGGGAAATGACCCATCTAAATATCCCAGATTTGTAGGAAAATAGTTGGCCCAGTTGCTGAATAAATATTCAGTATCCTTCCTGATGTACAAGTATTTGAAGATGGCTGTTTAACTGAATGATTTATTTCTTGCATGACTTCACATATATAGATGGGCAAGAGCTACACAGAGCATTGGGGCTAGACACTGGCTTTCAAAGCACAACTGTTTCCCACCACTTTGATGTGGGAAAGGAAGGAGGAATGAAAAGAATGGATAAATGAATAAATGAATGAGAGTGTAGAATTTTACCTATATGATCTTCTCATTTTGCTTCTCAGCACCTAGAGACACCAATTCTCAAGTTTAGTTTACTGTCAAGCAATTCAGAAAACAAGATGGAGTTCGAATTATCGAAATTGATCCAGGAAAACAATCTGATGAGGCACACACACTGCAGTCCTATTCTAGGAAAGTTGCAGAATCCAATCTAAGCAGTTTGGAATTAGCAGATTTTTATCACAGTAAAAATGTCCTTTCAAGAAGTGAGGAATATAAATTATGAGACTAAGCCCTGGAATAAAGTATCAAATAGTGTGGCCACACAAATCGCTGTTTTACATTTACATCTGCTTTGAACCAGACTATTCAGATTTAGCAACTGGCACCAGGAATATTCACCATGGATGGTGGTGTGTTCTGGAGAAGAGCTTTTTCCTAGTTAGATTTCCATACACTCTTTCTGGATCTGCTATTCTCCACTCATCCCATTTACACACATGAAATGGATATGTGCATACTTTAGATATAATTATAAAGAAAGGGGATTATCATAAACCAAAAAGGAAAGAAGTTTCATTGTTCTACAAGCATTCTTCATATACTTATAATTAATTTATTATGGAAGATACATGAAACAAACCCAACAAATTGTCACTGTATTAAAGTGAAATGTCTACTACTCTGTGGGAGCCATCGGTACTCACGCTGAAGTATGCTAAGGAGTAAGTTTAAGGGAGCCCACACTGAAACTTGGAAGACGAGCAATCTTAACTATGATAGCTTTCTATGTTATAAATGGCTTCTATTACATGTTCATATTTCCAACATTACAATAGCATAACTATAATGATTACCATTCATGCACTTTTCAATAACAGTTTGATTCTCTCAATCATACTTTGAAATATTCATTCCAATTTTCACATTTTAAAAGCACTGGACATTTCTCATAACCTGGTAATGTTAATTATAACTGCATTGTTTATAATGGTTTGTGACAGAGCAGAAAGAAAAATAATTATGATAGTAGCTACTCTTTCAAATAGAAGCATCTGTGACTCTATAAAGTGTTATTGTATAAACAATCAGTTATAATTATATCATTTAATCTTTTGTTCCTCCTTAGAATGCAAAAAAAAAGGTGATTTAAGACCCTCTTTATAATAGATTTTAACAGTATTGCAGTAAAGATGTAATCATAGAAAATTTAACATTTTTATGGCATAATTTAGGTTTTCTTTTAAATTACTTCCTCAAAACATTTAAGAAAATAGTACTTCTAAAGTGTTTCTTGTTCTCTTTTAATTTTATATTTCTCCTTATTATTTTAAACCAATATATTACAAAAAGAGCTCTAGGAAGGAACTTTTAGTTCTAAAACTAACCAAAATCCTTGGTGTAATTCTTACCTTATATTCACTATGCATCTCATTTTCAGGTATTTTTTTTTAATAAAAAATTATTATTCCATTATTTCAAAATGTTTTAGCTGAATTTTGCCCTTAAATATAAATGAATGATGCTTTACATCATTCCCAATACATCCAATCAATGTAAGAATTATAAATGGATTCATATTTCTGTATTCACCTTCCAATATGAACTTTTTTTACAAATACACTACCCTTACTTTTCTTGTAAATTCCCGTTTTTCACGGCCATAGTAGGTCGGTCTCAGCCAAGAGCTAACAATATAAACAACTGCTACTGTTTTAGTAGAGACAGCAGTGTCTTTCACACCAGACATTTGCACATCTATGTTATTTCCAGTACGTAGGTGCCACAGAGGAAACAATGTACAAGAGAGGAATAAAAAGAGAACTCTAGCAATAGCTACTGTGTCAGGTCAATTTAACCAGCACAGAGCCATATCTGGATTCTTGTGATAGTAATGAGTTATTGGGGTTATGCTGAATGGTTGAATGAGGTAGCAGAACAAAGGACAGGTACCATAGATTTTTTTTTATTTATTTTAAAGTCAGCCACAGAAAGGCTAGGAGGAAATTTCAGCAACGTGAAGCTTTCTCTAAAATACATAAATAAATAACGATCATTTCTATAAGGTTCTATATTTAGAAATGTGTTCTAAAGAGTCGTGAAACTATAGAGATGAAAGTGACCTTGAATATACATAATCTATGTCCTGATTTCTTCATTGTTTTACAGATGAGGAAAACAGGCTGAGAGACCAGGACTCATTCATATAATGCAAGCAGTGTTTATCATCTAGATTGGAATATCCCTACTATTCCATGACATAAACATAAATACTATATATCAAATACATATCCAAGCATATAAATCTGCTACCTTTTTAATTCCCTACAGTATTTACTGAAGTTCTAGAATACATTGTATTATTTCATGTATGTGTGTGTGCATATGTGTGTGTATACCAATGTCCTAGAATACATTATCTCATATGTATGTGTGCACATGCACATACACACATATATATTCAGCAGATGTAACAAGAAAAATATTAAACCAGTGGTCTGAAGGTCTTGACTTAGTTCATTTTCTGCTATGCACGTGCCTCATGACCTTAGCAGAATTTAGGAGAATTACTTAATTTCTCTAGGTTTCAATTACTTCATCAATATAGTGAAAAATACTCAATTAGATTTATATTATTTTCCACCCCTATAATTCTTTAGATTTTTGAAAATAGAGCATATAATTCTTTCCCTTTAAATGACTTCTTGAGGGAGAAAGCTGCATATCAGCTACCAAAACAGTATACCAAAAAGAAAATTAAAAAATCACGAAAAAACCCTTCTGAGTTAATTCTTTGCCATTGGTTAACATTCCACAACTCAGTAGACAAAAGATGAATAATGGCATATCAACAAATATATTCAAAAGAAAGGAAAAATAATTATTTGAAAATAGGTAGTTTATTTCCAAATTACTTTTGTAAAAACAGATTTTTTTTTCTATTTTTCATTTATTTAAAAGGTCTGAGATTGAAGTTACCAGATAATGAGAAAAATGATCAAATACAGTCATTGATTTCCAGAGAATAAAATGTTAACCTTGTGTTAATCTCTTTTTAGAAACTCACCTTAAAAAGCATTATTAATTACCATCCAAAAAATATACTGCAGCCAAAGCTACTAAAGACGATTTTAATAACCCCAATACTCTTTATTACTGTGTATGGGTATAGGCTGTTTGTCATTTATCCTTTCTCCTATTAAGTATTGACAGTATAAAGGTAAATTAAACAGAAATTTAAATTTCTAAAAAAGAAATATCAGCTCCTCAATGTGGCTGGCTGGAGAAAATTCTAACAAGATAATAAACTGAGGATTTCAGACTATTAATTTTGATTCATCTGCCCTTTGATTGATCCTTAATCTTCTCGTTCACCACTTCTATTATCACCAAATATCTATGTGCTTGATGATGCTATTTGTTCAATGACAAAACTTTCAAGTTTGAGTAAAGAAAAAAATAGATAAATGATATATAGAGAGAGAAATAAAATCCATGAATTTTCTACAACTCATTAGGAGTGCTTATGTGTAAACAATCAGTTATATCAACCTTTTATTCCTCCTTAGATTGTAAAAAAATAAATAATAAAATAAGGTGATTTAAAACCCTTTGTATTATAGATTTTAATACTATTGCAGTAAAATTGTGATCATAGAAAAATTGGACATTTTTGATGGCATAATTAAGGTTTTCTTTTAAATCACTTCCTCAAAACATTTAAGAAAATAGTACTTCTGAATCATTTCTTATTCTCTTTCAAATGAATATTTTCCCTTATTTTTTAAACCAATATGTTACAAAAATAGCTCTTAGAAAGAATTATTTTTACTTCTAAAATTAACTGAAATTCTTCTGGATATTGAATGAGGAAACAAATTATCTCCAGAGCTTCCTGGAACTTATTTCAGGTTCATTACCCAGAGCAAACCAACAAAATAGCTGGTCCAGAACATCCTGTTAGTATCGGAAATCATCAGACAACGTGTCAAGCTCTTTCTCCTTTCCTGACAAATATCTAGTGGTCTCTATCTGAGAAACTTATTTCCTCTCTCAATTTGCTTTCCAGTGCCACAAATTTTTTCAAGTCACTATAGGTCTTTTGAGAGATTTTTTTTTTTCCCAGAATATAGCTGGCAGCAGAATGGTTACACAAAGCAATATGTTAAAAAAAAAAAAAAAAAAGTAATATTTAAAAAATTTTCTTCACTTTTCAAATCATGGTCTCTAAAAAAGGTAAGGGGGACATATTTATTCTGACTTCCATAATTTCCTTCCATCCAGCGTGTTGTCTTCACTTCCTTATCTCCTACTGCTTTTTTAGTCAAAGTGAATTTTCAAAAAGCATGGGTATTTTAGCATGTCTTGGAAGTTAATTCATAATTATTGATATGTAGTTAGATGATATTCATAAAAATAAATAGGTCCTCATTTTTTTTTTTTGCTCTCATTTTGGTTATTAAAACTAAGAGCTGAGTAAGACAAATCATGCAGATTTCTCAAAAATGAGTAACATATGCTTTCTAGTAATTTTTTTCTTAATTATGGGGTAACATCTTCAAATTCTACTTTATTATTTTGCAGATTCCCTTATGAATTCCGACATTAATTTAGTCAGATGTTAAATGTTTCCATAGAAAATATATCAACATACTCATTATTTAATGCCCCAAATTCCCAGGACATTTCTGATTTTAAAATGTAAATAACTAAGATGTTTATTTCAATTTGACTTTTTTATTGATGTTTACTTATTAAAAATTAAAATTCCATCATATTATTGCAAACATTATTCTTTGTAAAGACAGCTTTTACTTAAAATAGTTCTGTTAATTTCATAAAAATGTTCTTTCATTCCACCCAATTAATAAGAAGGAAAACCCTTTAAACCACCATCATCATATCCATTCTCTAACTGATCACGGTAAACATAAATAAGTTTCAACTATAGCCAGTGCTACTGATCAAAAATATATTCCAATAAAGGTTACTTGTATATCAAAAAGATGTAACAGTAGGTGAAAAGTAAATCTTTTTTAGACACTTATATTTATTCTCCTTAATCCTCTAATGTTTGTCTTTAAAAAATTTCCTGCCAAACCTTACTATATCTAATACAGTAACTACCTTTTCTTCCCCCAAATCTTATTTAAATTCTTAATGAAGCAAATACTTTTATTTGACTAAATTTATTTTCTATTCATTATTGTTAGTCTAAATATATTATCACAATAATATACAAAATAGATTCATGTCTCAGTCTGTTTAGACAAAACATCTTAGACAGGGTAATTTATAAACAACAGAAATTTAATGCTCACAGTGTTGGAGGCTAGGAAGTCCCAGATCAAGGCGACAGCACATTCGGTGTCTGGTGAGGGTTAGTTTTCTGCTTCATAGATAGTGCCTTCTTGCTGCATCTTCTAATGGCAGAAGGAGTGAACCAGCTACCTTGGGCCTAATTTGTAAGGGCACTAATCCCATGCCCTTGTTACTAAATCACCTTCTGAAGGCCGCACCTCTTAACACCACCACAAGGGGAATTAGGTTTCGACATATGAATTTGGGGGGAAATAAACATTCAGACCATAACAATTAGCAACAGTTTCATGAACAATTAGTGCTTTTCTGATCAAGGGGCTCAACCTTTAATTAAATTAATAGCATCAAACATAAAATCCCATTAGTCTAAGATCTTTCAGTCAAAACCTTCATTAATAGAAATAATTCCAGTGTAATAAAAATAATTTGTATTTGCATTACTTTGTACCAGTGAAAATTTTAATTCACTCAAGACTATTATATTGTCTTCCCAAGCTGTCCAAGAGAGAATAAAGGAAAGTAGTGCTTTAATATTTGGCACACTGCAGAGAGTAAAACTTTCATAGCCTGGGTCAGTATGTTAGGATCCCAGTATAAAATCTTTGATTTGTATGTAGTGTCTAAGGTTTTCCTTGTAGCAATACATTTGTCATAAGTACACCTGAAATGTCATTGCGAGTTGTAACAACACTCTAGGTGGCATTATCTCAGAGAACTTCGAAGTGAAAATTCTGATAGAAAGTCTTATTTTTAAGGAATGTTTCATTTTACTTAAAATCATAAAAATGTTACAAATATTTCTGTTCACTTTCCTATTATACTTCAATTGAAACAATAACTTTTACACTTTGCCCTTTCCAAAGTGGAATACATGATTAACATCTACAAAACAGCACCCTTGAAGGAAAACAATGTCCAATTAGCTGCGAAGATACAAAAATATTTTCCATGTTTAATCGCTTTTTACAAATCTAATTTCATTGCCATTTGAACTAAATCAAAAAACAAAGAAAATAAATAGTGGACTGCTGATGGACCTTACCTTCTTGAACTGCTTGAAAAGGGTTGTTGCCATCAACAAATGTCACTGAAAATGTGATTTTCTCGGTCTGTAAGATCTCCTCATTCTGGTTGAGGTCACCAACTGCTGTGCGAAATACCTCATCATCTTTTTTGGCAGATTCATCAAAAATTGCCCCTAGAAAGAAGTAAGTGTTGCCATTAAACAATAACATAAATATTCTTCCATGTCCTCTGGAAATATGCCAAAGAGACTTATGTCTTTGAAAAACGTATACTTTCATTTAAAGCATGCACTATATTTATTACTGAAACAAATTGAACTGAAAGCAGAGTGACAGTTGAGCAGGAATACAGTCACTTCTTCCAAATGGAAATGATGAATAGTACATCAAAGTGTCATGGCAGGGACAGCTTGGGGAAGGCAATATAATAGGTACAAGTAGCTTTTGCAGGACAAGTGGGTAATGCACTGGATGTTTTATATCATGAGATATTTAAGAATTTATGGTTTGAAGAATTTTTTTCTGAATAATAGGAGATAAAATCAGGAAACTTTCTGAGGTCCTGTTCACAGAGTATATAGGAATCACCCCCCCCCCCTTTTTGAACATGAGTTGTATTGCCTTTTATACTAGTAAACTCAATGACACCTATAGAAAATTTAGAGACACACAAATTTCTGGTCAGAGGGAATGGAGAATTATTTCCTGAAGAACTAACATAAGTCCTGGTGGATAATTATGGCATTTTCATCGATCTGTAATACAGATGATAGTAAGAACTGTGGTTAACTTTTATTGAGTGGTTTGCAGCAACATACTGGTTAAACACACCAGTTCTAGAAGCAAACTGTCTCATTTCACATCCTGACTGTGGCACTTCTTAACTATATTACCTTGAGCTAGGTACTCAAATTCTAAAACTCACATCATTATTGGTAAAGTCTAGTAATAAAAATATCTATATGTAAGGATTATTATGTGTATTAAATGATATCTATGAAAAATGTAAGTAAATTATGGTATCTAAATAGTAAGTTCTCAGTAAACGTTAGCATTTTCTTAAAAAAAAAAAACTGTAATTCACAACATGGATGAACATGGAAAACATTATGCTAAATTAAATGAGCTAGACACAGAAACAGAAATATTGCATGATCTCACTTTCATAAGGAGTCTAAAAAGTTGAACTCATAGAAGCAGAGACTACAACAGTGGTTACTAGGGTCAAGGAGGGGGAGGAAGTGAGGAGATGTAGGTCAAAAGGTACAAACTTGCAGTAATAGAAGATAAATAAATTTACAGATTTAATGTCCAGCATGAGGACTATGGTTAATAATATTGTGTACTGAAAAATTGTTTTTGCTCCAAATCACTATTGCATACTGCCTTCCAGGATTGTACCTACAAGGAATACAAAATTTTTATTGGGATTCCAACTTCATTGCATATCTGGGGGTCTTTTTCCCATATGGCCATGAATAGTTTATTTACATTATTCTGACTCTTTCAGTTCTAAGCAGGCACACACTTAAAATTGTTTACCTAATAATTATAAACATTTGGGCCAATATATTTTTGTCTTTTTGGATGAACTGAATGAAATACCTCCTAACAAAAAAAGACATACATCTCAGGGCAAATAATATGATAAAGGAATAACTATATATACCTATCTACATACATACCTATGTACATACATAATATATGTTTTTGACTATTATATTCATTTTATTGTGTGATTATAAAAATAAAATTGTGTATATGAAAACAATGTCTTTTTACATGTATAAATACAATACAGTACTAAGCACACACATATGTAAAGAGATAAAGACAGACTATGCATGCATACACAAATATATATAAACTAAATATATATATATATATATGTAGTTTACACACACACTCTTACATATAGAAGCAGATGCTTTACATCCACCAATTTTGTTCATTTTATACATTTGTGACTGAAGCCTTAAGCTTTCCAGGGAAATACAGACCAGGATATTAAACGTATATTATTCAAGTCAATGCATGATAAAGCAAGTGTGAAACTCTGTTAGGGTCACAAGTGTGGCAGGTTACTCAACCTCTCCACCCTGGTCTTTAATCTTTGCTAGGGAAGGCAGATTGTCTAACGGGCTTACTGTATGAACTTGGCTTTCTCTTATCATTGCTCTTTTGTATTTGCATGGGTAGTAATAATGCTTTGACCAGCTTTCTCAAATCTTTGCCTTCCATTTCCTATATATTTGAATATTTGTTTATGCCTGAGAGTATCAGACAAAAGGGAGAAGATTTTTTTTAATTGACAAAAAAATTGAGTACTTCTTATGTTATTATGTATTTATTAGCCAGAATATTAATATTTTATTAATATAATCAAATGTTTATAATAGACTTTAATTTTTACTTGTCATTTCTGAACCAGATCAAATTCTATTTTGAAACTAAGCTTTCGTAAAAATATTTAGACAATGAATGTTCGATTTATCTTGCTAATTTAAGCCACTTTCATGAAGATATTTTAATATGTGATCATTCTTGTGTGAATCTAGATTAAGCATTACACTGAAATTTATACTATCAGATTTGGATATACAAATTTCTTTAGCAATTTGTTAGGAAGTGTGATATAACTTTTCTATAAACAAAGCTGAAATAACCAATTCATTTTAAACCAGATAATCTAAACGTCTATTCACAAGGAAGTGATGTGTGTTTATGTAGAGATGATACAGCTTGTCATGTATTCCAAATGGGTCTTTCAAAAAAAGTTTCTAAACAAACTTGTTTTATAGCAGGTGATCCTATTGACTTTTGCTGAGTATTGGTAATACATTTTTAATGGAAACGTTTTACTATTACCTGGCAGAACACTTAATATTGCTTTACCTACTAAACCAGCCTTAATAAATGGCAGAAACCTGCAGAAATAATAACAAATTAGTCAATTCTGTGCTGAATTAAGATATACTGAAAGAAAATACACAAGAAAGCAGTTCATCTTTCTGCAAACAGCAAGGAAATACACAGAAGGAACAGTTTATCTTACTGCAAACAGCCTAATGAAAGAACAGGAAATCTTAACCAATATTTCAAATACGTTATTTATTTACTTTTTTCTTGAGCTATAAAATCTCATCTTAAATTTAGTTTTGTACCAAAGGAATGCATGCAACATTTTGTATTAAACACAAGAATTCTGAAAACAACCTGGTGAATTCCACATGAAGAATTTTGGGAAAGGAAATGCTTTCTCATTTCATACACTTCCAATAGTCATAGCAATGTAATTTCTTTACTCTTTGTATTAATATATATGTATTACTCGTCTAATCCAATATCAAATGTCTTGGATTTATTTTTTTAACTATGTAGTTCCTTAAATGCAACATTTACAACTATATTGCTAACATGATGACACAGCACAGTTTCTAGTTCTTTTCCAGGTATTTTTATTAACATGTTTTCATGGTAGATTTTGTTTTATAAACTTGAAGTGAAAAGCAGATTAGACTTGTCAAGATGAAATCATTCTCTCACCCCTTATACACACACACACACACACACACACACACACACACACACACCACACACACACACCCACACCCACACACACACACACACAGTGTTTAATCAACAGATTATACTCTATATACACTTCCCATTGCCCAAACTGAAGAGAATAATCAAGCAATAATGCAGAAAATTAAATATTCCTACTAAACCAATTTATAATTAATCATTTCCATTACCACGGGTTCACATTCTGCCCCTTCCATAGGAAGGGAGAAAGGCTTTATCCAGTCCTCATACAAAAATAATGACATACAGGTGGATATACATATATGTTTTTAAATGCAAGCTGTATCCTGTTTACTTATCTTTATATCTTAAAATGAACATTAATTCTATGGGTTTGTACCATTTTTTTATGTAATTAATAGGCCAACTGGCAAAACATATGAACAAATACAAAATTTGGGCAAGGTCTACAAGAACATAATTGGGAAAATAATTATAGCTTATAGTAATATTAAAACCATGTTTTAATTTTTAATTGTTGTGAGATATCATGTGTAAAAGTATCAATGCAGCTATTCCCATTGGAAACTGATATATTATTGTACAATTCAAATTTTTAAAAGTTACAGCTTACTGACAAACTACAGCACTTCTGTTTTTTAAAAAAAGAATTATGTTTTAGAAAAGATAAAGAAAGATTCCCACAATATGAATATTTACTTGCCAATTATTCTTTATGATGATTAATCCAAATTTCTTCTGAACACATGATAGATATACACTTGGTGTGTTTATAATAGATCTTTTGTGTATAAAATAAGTCAAGACTTTAGACCATAAACCATTACACACAAATTCACTTTGCAAATTTGTCTTCTGATAAATACAACATTTATAAGGTCACTAGCCTGACCAACTCAGTAATTCTCATAGCATCCTAAGATTTTCCTCCTTCATGTCTTTATGGTGTCGCATCCACCATGAATGTATGATTTGTCTCATTAGCAAAATATAATTTCCTGGGCCACTGTAAACATTTTTATACTTAGACTGTCTATAAGGGAGTCTGTATATACTAGATGCTCAAAAGCATTAATTGATTAAAACTTTTCTTATATTAAGTTAGACATAATCTTATAAAATAGGATACCTAAATTCAGATATGGGAATAAATGTAAATTACAACTAAACCTAAATTAAAACAAAAGTAGATTTGCAAATGTACTTGCATGTGAATTTATTAGCACAGGCATTATCATGACTCCAGAAGACCCAAGTTATTTAGCAAGGTATTAATCATACACTTGTATTTTTAGCTTGAATATTTAAATTCTTTTTTGTCTTACACATAAAAGAGGCAAGTGGATAAAACATCGTTTAACTGATAAGATAGCTGAGAAAAAATAAGTCTTCATCTAGTCCAGAATTTCCTCTAAAAATATTAAGAAAGATTTTAGTACATCTTTAAGATGTTTTTTCACATTATTAGAATACATATATATATATGTATATATCATTTTATGTAACTAACACACCAAATAACTTTTTAAATGAATTATTCCTAAAATTGAAAACAAGCATGTATCAACATTTTTACATTACTCTGCACAATTTACTCATAAAACGATATCATCTAGAAAGACACATGAAACAATTGCCCAAAAAATGTTTGGTCAGATTTAACAGCTGTAAATAAAATAAAAGATAGTTATTCTTCTTTTTGTCTCATGGCTCAATCCCTTTACTCATTTAATTTTGCCTAATATATATATAATGCATTTATATATATATATATATATATAAATGCATTATATTCAGTAATCTTAAAAAGAAATAAACTTAATTTAAAGGTAGTGAAGGTCCTACATGCAATGAATCTTTAATTTTCTTTGAAGCAACAGAGTTGATTCTTTTGCTCTCTCTTCTCTCTGTGTGTGTGTGTACTTCCTCTTCATTTTTTCTTTTTTTTTCCAGGTACACATGTGTCCACCCATTTATCTATCGATCCCAATCAACATTCCCTCAACATAGAGAAAACCACCAAAGCCAAGCTAATTTGTTCCTTCACAAATAATTAGATGGTAGACAATTGAAATTTTTTACATGTTGAATCTAGACCACACAAGAATTAAGATGCTTTGATAAGATAATTGAAATAGACAATCAGGTGATTTCCACAAACTTACAGCTGAAAAAAGTTTCAGGGATGGTATACACAAACCTTCTCATTTTTCAGAAATAGCAAAAAGCTTTTAAGTGATTTGTCCCAAATTACACAGCCAAAAGTTACAAAAGGTTGAGTAGATTAGGTTTTCTGGTTTCAAGTTTGGAGCTATTACTTCCATATTGTGCTTTTTTTCATTTCAAGCAGTTTCTTTATGGAGAATACACACACACACACACACACATAAATACATAATGTCATGCATATGTGAATATATATATGTAACTGGTACTACTCTGGTGATTAGCATATAAAACTCATTTATTGTAAGCAATAAAGTATTTAAATTGATGAATCATAGTAAAAACCTGAGCATAAGACTATTTTTAGATAACATTTACTTCCTTTGCCTTAGAAACTTCAATAATTTTAATGCAGAAGGTTAAAATAAAGAAAAAAGCACAGCTTTCTGCCTTGCAGCAATTTATTGGTCACAGTAGAATTTATAATGCTGCAGAGCCATTCAGAATTGTTAAATCATCATATACCCTTACTGTTTTAGATGCTACTATTCACAAGTGGGGTTTTTATTTAATTCTAACAATGCACTGTGCATACATACACATTAGTCGCACTGTGTGCAGGTAGATACCCAAATTAAGAGATGTATAACATTTTTTCATCTACACATGGTATTCCCACTACTGCCAGTGAAAATTATGCATTCATTTCAAAAGGAGGGAAAATAATCAAAGACATTATAAATATTGTACAAATCAGATTTCCCCTTTATTTCACCCCCTACTTATATTACTGTCAGTTCACAGAAAAAGAAGGTTGAACATGTTCAATACTACTAGACAGTAGGAAAATTCAGCAGTATCATGACCAAATGAGATTAGCATTTTCTATACCTGTTAGAATCTTTACTTAAGCATGCATACTAGGTACTATTTCAGTGGGATGGCATGATGGTGAAGGTAAAGGCACGGTGTGTACATATGAGAATGTGTATGTATATACACAGACACATGCACATGTACATACATTTATAATAAATATATTTGTTTATGCACGTTTATATACATATATAATACTCTGTGCAAGTAACATCAGTTACATTGAGATAGCCTCCACAAATTAATTATAACAAATGCTCTCAGCAGTCCCTTCTGATTCAACAGAAAATTTCTTAATACTGGATATTCTGTACTAATATCCTCACAGGCATGAAACAGGGCTTTCAAAACTCTCTTCCCTTTCATCAAGAGGTAAATTTTCCTCAGTTTGCCTTATCTAACCCTTCACAAGTACCCTGAATACATAAGTAAACCAAAATGATAATTCTAACAGTTGGAAAGTAGGTGCTGGATAGATACCAAATTCATGACAGTTAGCAAATATTCTGAAATTGAGACAACTGTACTCTGTTGTGTTTCACTACAGTTTATAATAATTGAGTTAATAACAATAGTAATTAACATTTATTAATACTAAGCACTGTACTAAGCCATTCCCAGGCATTATTTCATGTAGTTTGAAATGAAGGAAATGAAGCTTTTAGGAAAATGAAGCTCAGATTAAGTAACTTTCCCAAGGCCCAAGCAAGTAACGATTGCTGCAGAATTCACAGCTCTTAGTTTCTAAGCAAATCTCCTAAAAAACTAAAAGCTTAGCATCCAGCAATAAATTCATTATCACAAACTTCCATATAACCAAATAATATGTATATTTTTATTTCCATAATTATTGCAATGAAATTATATCTTTACATTAAAATTCTCAAATAGATTTTAATCTTACTTCTGTCTGATAAAATTTTATTAACTAGGCCTAGTTTTAAAAAGTTTCTAACTAGTTTTTTTGTGTACTTTTTTTGTAGGTACACTATTTACCATGATGATTTAACTAACACTATATTTAACTAGAAGCTAGCAGTTTAACTCAAATGTTTACATATTTTTTAAAACTTTATGTTTATATCTGCTTTCTGAGTATCTTATATACACAAATAATTAAATTGATATCAATTTCTAAACCTTTGGTTAAATAACAATTATTGCAGTTACTTTAGAATAATGTTGACTTCCAATAACATATGCACTATGGTATATTCTTCTTTTTTTTTTGACCTGTAAGGGGTTCGCAACCCTTGGTGTGCTCTGCACCACACTCAGCCAGTGAGTGCACCGGCCATCCCTATATAGGATCCGAACTCGTGGCCTTGGCACTACCAGCGCTGCACTCTCCCGACTGAGCCACGGGGCCAACCCACTATGGTATATTCTTAAATAAAGGATTCAAAACAAATCTTTAGCCTATCAATTTTTAAAGAGTTTTTTTTTTTTTTTTGCTTTAGTAACTAATGTTCCTAATAGAGTGACAGTGACATAGTGATCGATTTTATATATTAAAGGCCTTTAATAATTTACTTAGGTCTGTAATATTTAAATTGTGACTGGGTACAGAAACTAACTGATTCATTATCTTCCCATGTCTAGCGCTTAGTTAGCACTTTATTCTCAGAGTTCAATGTACATTATAATATTAACTCCTGCTCCACCCACTATAATTATCTCATTTATAGGCAAGTATCATTCCTGTTTTAAAAATAGATAATAATCAAGTTTAAAAAGGATATTGCCAAGACCATAGAAGAAAGTCGTTATGACATAGTGTAGAAAGCTCTAACTGGAAGGATAAAACTCCATGCAGATATCTAAAACAATTATGCATATACTTAAAGGTATATTGTAATGTGTAGTTAGCTCATGTCAAAAATAAACAGTTTTTAATATGGCAGACATCTTTAAATTCTGCTTTCCTCAATATATTATGATAAAGTAACTTAAAAATGAGAACGGCAAATCATGGACCAAGAAGCAAAATTTTCAATGACTGCAGAGATTTCAGGGGAGGGTGTTTATGTTTAAATGTGAGATTCTATCACAGTGTGAAGTAAGACAAATTCATAAAGAAATTCTTTATTCTAACACAAGGCCTTTTTCTCAGCCCTACTTTCCAGTAACACCTGAATTCACATTTCATTTAGAATTCCTGTACGGTTCTCCAGAAACCCAAAACACATTTGAACTGATGATACTGTCCCCTGAAATGTTTGACTTTGCTGTATGTTTTCCAGCAGTCTGCGGGAGAAAAGGAAATGCAGGCTGCTCGAGGAACAGATAAGCTGAATCCTCCAGGAGGAAGATAATAGGAGGCTAATCTTTAAAATAATCATTTCATGCTGGAACACAGATCCTCTCAGAATAGTTTATGCATGTTTATATAAGTTTGGTGTATATACATATTAAAGATCGGTTCATCTATTAACTGTTTGCAATTTTTTAAAGAGTACTAGATATTGAAAGTTCAATAATCTGGATTTTTCTTGTATAAAATGTGGTAGCCTTTAACTCTTTATATTCTTTTTCATCTTTTCTTACTGAATCTGTGAGGAAATCTAGAGATTTGTATCCTCTGTTGCAGTCCCTTTCTCTATATCATACATCTAAACGAAGCAATATCCCATGGCTACAAACTTAACTGCCATGACAAGAGCAAAAAGAACTGGTTTGAGAAAAGACACTTTAAAAACTGCACAGCAATTTAAATACTTCCCAAACTGACATGATGCCTTAAAAAAAAAGAAAAAGAAAAGAAAAGAAAAAAGGCAGCTATTTGAAAAAATTTGAAAAGTATGTTCACCAAGAAGAGTTGCAGATATTCCTATACATAAAACAGGTCTAACATTTTTTCTCCTGCAACAATTCACTTTATCTTTTTAGTACTACCAGCAAGTGTGTGAACTTCTATACAGTACTGTAAGTAAAATCATATGTCAAAGGTATATCTGTATAAAAAAATAGTGTGAATGCTATCCTCTTCGAAGACTCAAACACAGTTTGAATGCAAACAATGTAATTTAGGTTGTCTTCTATGTAGTAAAAATTCTAATTTCATGCTTAAAACAAAAATTTACTCTGTTTCAAGATGAAAAATCATTTTACCCATCTTAATTGGCTTAATTAGATAAGTAGCTTGAAGTAGCTTGAAATTACACACTTTAGAACTTCTGTAAAATATTGTTTCATTTATGTGGAATATTTCCCATAGGAAAAAGGTATCCTTCTGATATAAATATCAAACTTCATGGTTTCATTAATTCCAAACCCTCGTGTAATTTTTTTCTTCTTCTGTATTACATAACTATATTTAACAAGCAGAATGAAGATTTTATAAATATCTACTGAATTTATTTTCTAACATGTCCTATTTTGTGCTAACTGTTTCATACACTGAGTAAGGAGCTATGTTAGGGAGCAGCATACAAGTACTGCTAGTGGGCTGTCCTGCAAAAATATTTCATAGGCAATGAGAAAACTGTGGTTCTATTATAACTGTAGACTAGACAACTGTAAATAAGACATAAGTCTCCTTAGGAGGATGGCAAGTTTTTTAGGCATTTATTAGCTGCCTAATTGCAAGTGGTTGCAAAATGGACCCAATTTCTCAAGATCTGTCTCATAGTCACAGTCTTTGACTATATGTAAGTCCAACACTTAAGGAAAATCAACTTCTAAATAATATTTTTAGTAATAACTTGCCAGACAATAAATTTTATGAAAATGGCAAGAGCGGTATATGCTTGCGACTGTAAGTTTTATTGTTATTAAGAAAAGAGCAACAATATCTTTCAAACTTTGAAATTCCTGTGAGGTAGCTTTCTTTATCCTCATTTTACAGATGTGGAGACTGAGAATCAGAAAAGTTAATTGAATTACCCAATCATATATTTAGAAAGTATATGCGATAGAACTTATATCTGGAACTTTCTGGGCTCAAAATCTAAAGTTTTATCCTCTATAAACAGCTTCTATGTTAAAAGCTTCATCTTTTCCTAAGACACAATATTCTGCTTTTAGAATAACGTGCTAAAAAAGAGAGACAAACAATGAAAGCCTTCAAACGGTGTCCTTAATTCATTTCCTTGGACATTTCGACCTAATGACATGGTTATGTCCTTCTTTCTTTTGAAGAAAAATTTTTAAAAAATAGCAGCTGGAAAAAACTAATAACTTAAATGAGTAGTGGGACATTTTAGAAGAGATAACAGAGAATACACTATAGCCTTTTATCAACTTCTGGAAAAATTATGCAAAAAGTAAAAATACGTCCAAGTAAGGATCTTATTTATGGCAATTGATATAAAGCAATTAATCACAGAGCTCAAGTTAAAAAAAAAAAGTCAAATGTTGGAAAATATTCTAATTCATTGCTGATGCGTGAACACTGTCACTGATGTATATGAAGAAAACATAAGTGGATTCCTAGAGATCTTCTACTGTTATTGCATGTCTTAAGTATTGAGGCTAAAATTCAAAAACTATTTTTTTTCCAGTAAAAAAGTAAACAAATTTCCCTTCCTTTAACATGAGATATAAAAAAATTGACAAAATATTTCTATCTGTGAATTCTGGTTTGTTGGTATTCAGTAAATATCTATTATGTTGATCTCTACATACTTTTCAGTGTTTTAAAAAATTGTTCATGATTTAATGATGAAGTAATTTAAAATTACTTTCTTGATCCAGAGTTTGAACAAAATGCATATAATGTATATCAAAATCATTATTGTAAGCATTCAAATATCCACGTACTTTTGAAAAAAGATGTCACCCTGTATGTAAAAATATGATTTTCCTTATTCCCTCTGCTTTATTAAGGAGTCAGTTCTCCAAGCTTCAGGCAACCAGACCTGAATGGCTGTATCTTTTTTATGATCTCATTTTAAATTAAAATTAAGGAACTAAGTTTCAAAAGGTTCAGTAATTCATCCAAAAACTCCACTTGGTGCTTGGCAAAACTTCATTTAAGAAAAACTGTGAGATTCTCAATGAGATTTTGAGGTCATCTAATTTCACCATGATTCTCACCTCTGGCATCTTTGGTTACTGCCTAAAATGTATGTCTCTTTAACCAGTCATCACCTGTTCATTTTCTCTCTCTTTTTTTCTTTGGACTAATGCCTACTATACCTTTACACAATGTCCATTGTTTTCTACTCTGCCCAGTTCATTCCATGGTAATCACATTCCATTAATTTTTCAATGCTTTATGAATGCTCCTGGCTTTGAACAAATCCTAGATTTCTCTAGAGGACCCTGCTCTGCCTGCAAGTCTTTTCAATTGGAGATTTATTTTCTCACACACCAGGCCCTGCTACAACCAGAAATGGGGTATTAATATTTCTTAGCCCTTTAAAACAATTCTAAACTATAATTCCTCTATCATGGAATAATTTCTCTTCTGAAACCCTTGCCATTTGGCTATTTTACTCTCTAATCCTTCTCATCATTCTCACTGACCACCTCCTGGCCAGTCAACCAAATTTATTTAATAAATTGGAACTGGTTTAAAATGGTTCTGTCTGTCCCAAGTCTTGCCATTACCATGGGTGATACAGTTGATATGTAGATATTGATGATCTATCTGTCATATTAATAACTGAGTCTTGGCTTTTTTTTACTATCTCCACTAAACCCACAGCCAATAACTTGTCCCTGATATCACCTGTACTTACTCCACATGAGAAATCTTGAAATCTATTATCACACTCTCTACATAGTCTTTCCAGAAACCAGAAGATTTATTCCATTACACCTGTTCTACAGCCACATAAAAACTTCCAGTCCCCTGATCACTGAGTCAATGGAGGTTCCATTTTACTGAAAGATGATGACTGGCAGAGTAATGGCAGGTGAATCAAGAATTCCCTTTTGGATATATTGTTTAGTAAGTCCATTAAAATGCAAGTGGAGAAGTTAGGTAAGCAATTAAATATGTAGAAATAGATCTTAAAAGAAAGATGTCTGTGTTGGAGACACAAACTTAAGAATCATCAACATATCTTTGGGAATTAAAGGTCTGAGACTAGATATTATGACATAAGGAAATAGTGTAAATGGAAAGAAGAGGGGCCAGCACAGCTCCCAGAACCAATTCAGTCTTAACTAGAAGAAGAGAAACAATTAAGGGTGAATTAGAAGGCACCACTATTGGTATAAGAGGAAATCCAGTTAAGCATAGCATCAAGAAAGCAAAGAGAGGAAAGGCTTTCAAATAATAGGAATAGTCTACCATATGAAATGCTTTATAGAAAATAATCACATGAAGACTGATAAGTATTCTTATCCTGTGTTTGGTAACATAGAAAGTGTCAATTATTTTAACAAATTCAATTTCAATGGAAGTGATGAAGATGGAAGCCAGACTGAAATGGGCTAAAGAGTGAATGAGAGGTGAGGAAGTGGAATCAGAATTTTGACATATTTTAAAAGATTTAATCTGGATTAAGGGTCCTGTGTTTCTCTCTCCTGAATTAGGTTAAAGCTCCCAAAACACAGGGATAATGTTAGATTTTTCATCATAATTAACAGTCCATAGTGTCCAGCATAGTATAAAAATTTAAACATGCCTCACTAGATAAACTGAATCAGAATCTAATGACAACACTGTACAGCTTCCTTTGTACATAGGTTTGGCTAAAGGAATGTGAATACAAGCGAGATATGTGCCGTTTCCTATACAAGGGGTTAAGAATAAAGAGAACCTTGAATGGTCTTTTTCCCCTTCTACTGTCTGGATGCATGTGATGACACCCCATGGGACAGTGAATCCAAAAGTTGCAAGAGTCCTGGATCTCTACGTGAAGAAATTTTGCTGACCACCTGGGGATATTCATCCTAAGTAATGTGCAGTCCTCGACTTAACAGTAGAGTTATGTCCCAATAAACCCATCATAAGTTGAAAATAACATCAAGTCAAAAATGCATTTAACACACTTAACCTACTGGACATTACAGCTTAGCTTAGCCTACCTTAAACATACTCAGAACACTTAGAACGCTTACATTAGCCTACAGTTCAACAAAACCATCTAATATAAAACCCATTTTATAAGAAATTGTTAAATATCTCATGTAATTTATTGAATACTGTACAGAAAGTAAAAAAACCAGAATGGTTTATGGGTACTTGAAGTAGGTTTCTACTGAATGCGTATTGCTTTTGCAACATTTTAAGCTGGGAATTTGTGTACTTTCCGAGGTAGAGGTAGTCTAAAATGACACAAGGCTACTCTTGTGATTTATAAATACTTAGTTCTGGAATAGTTGTTCTCAAAGAATAGTTTCTAGAAGAGCAGCATCAGCATCGCCTATGAACTGAAACAGGGAGTAGCAGTCTGTTTTTAACAAGCTCTCCAAGTGATTCAAATGTATGCTGAAATTTGAGAATCACTGGTTAAAAAGGATATATTTTGTTGTGGCTTTACACTTAAATTTTTGCCCTGTGTTCTTTATAAAAGGAGGAAGTAATAAATCACAGACTGTTTCACTCAGTCTGAATTCTGGTTTTTAATTCCTTTAATCGTATTGATGTTTTCTAAGGCTTTTTATCCAGTTATTGTACACCCAGTTTTCAAAGAGAGAGCTATTAAAGAAGAAGTTAAAGATCCAACACCCCCGGAGAGTGACCATCATCTATTGATGGATTTCGCATTCATTAAGATCTGCTGAGATTGCTTTCTCTAAGGTTTCTGTTCATAGTTAAAGAATCTTTAATTTTCATTCTCTCCATTTATTTTTCCTTTGGCTCATTTTTAGCCATAAAATTTCTTCATTTTTTGCTTCATTTTCATGGTGCTGCCTACCATTCTGAAAAGGTTCCTCTAGCCAAGTGTCCCTTATATTTAGAGAAGAATTACCTGATTCCCAATCATTCTCAGATGGTACCTAACCCCTTAAAAAAGCTATAACTATATGATCAGCAAGTTATTAACAACGTTCCAAAGTCCGAAGAATTAGAAGTGGTGGTTTTTAATGTCTATTCCAGGTAATAATTTTGCTACCTATGAATTAAGTCTATTTGAGTCCATAGATATAATGGGTACAATTTTATAAAAAGGCTCAACTTAATATAAAGAAACTTTTCATTTTAATTAAACTGTTCAAAAATGTAATGTGCTTTCCCTTGTAGTTAGGTAGTATTCACAGAGACTGGAAAACATCAGTGTGTGTGTGTGTGTGTGTGTGTGTGTGTGTGTGTGTGTGTGTGTGTGTGTGTGTGTGTGTGTGTGTGTGTGTGTGTGTGTGTGTGTGTGTGTGTAATAAAAGGATAGGCTGGGTAAATTAATATTCCCTCCAAGTCTGAAATATTTACTTCTCATATTATATTTCTAAATAATTTTTCACTTCCAGATTCTGACAAGATGACAAACTAGTAAAGACTCCTCATTCCCTCCACCAAAATCAAATATTCAGAGACTTCAGAAGAGCAAAGTTACTATGTTAACTGATGAACAAACAAAAAAACTCTAGGAAAATGTGGGGAAACAAAAGTCCGTTGCAAAAGGTAGCTGGTATGTCAGGGCAGCTTGAAATGGCATCTCAGATCACCTGTGCATGCAGTCAAAAACCTCCCAGGGGCTGAAGAACCTCCTGTAATCAGATCTTTGTTAAGTTTCAGACCTCGGATCCTACTGCTCCTCTTGCTCATCAACATCCAGTTACCCCAGCCTCCATGTTACTCCCACAACACACAAGGCATGTTCCTATTTCAGGGATTTGGATCTTGTTATTCTGTCTGCTCAGGAGGCCCTTTCCCTTTGATAAACACATGGCTCACTTTCTCAACTGCTTCAGGTCTTTTCTCATCTTCTTAGTGAGACCTTCCTTGATCACCCTGTATCTCAGCTTTACTTGCCTTTACTTCCCTTTATAGATTGGTTTTATCAAACACTGAAAATTTGAAAAGAATGTTCTGAAAAGCTTCATGCTCTAAGGTCCCATTTTCCCAATAAAACTATTATACTTCCCTGAATGCAATTAGAAATTATTTGAACAAATACTTGACAAATTCCAAAGGTCCTTCTTGAATTAAGATATAAAAAAGCAGGAGAAATAATTATAGTTCAGTAACACTAAATAGATTTTCAAATATGATATTTATCTAAACAAGCATGTTTTTCTATAGAAGTTGTAAATACAAGCTTAGCACCTCTGTAGATACCTTTGTTAAACCTGGAAACCCATCAGATTATAAACCAAAGGGGGAAGAGATCATGAAGACTATCTCATTTGGAAATAAGAAAAGTCACTGTGTAGATAAATCATTCATATACTGTAGGAAATAGAACATGTTCTGTAATTTGAGAAAAATGTACAAATATAAATCTGAAGCTGAATAAGTCAGATGAAATTATGAAGGAATGAAAAAAGAAGAGATGACATTATCAGAGAGCTTGCCAATGCCAGCTGTAGGCTATATGATACAACAGCTTTTGGGTGGTATTCCAGGCATTTCATAAACAAACTACTGTCAACATATTATTTTGGTATTTTATATATATATATTTGCAAATGAATTAGTGAGCAATCAAATACAAATGTAAACATTTTTAACTTTGAAAGGGTGGCTACTTACAGAAAGGACACTTATTGAAGAAAAGGCTCAGACAAGTAACTAAATGGGAATACAGTGTTATTCAAAACGAAATAAATCTCTAGACTGGGCAGCACTTCAGAGACAGGGGTACAAGACTGAACAGATTTTATTAGCAAGTTTCCCTACCCAACCACTGCAGTGAAAATCATTCACAACTGGGCACCAGTATTATGCATACTGGTTATACTTTGGATGGAACTGTGTAACGTGTGCCCCAAAAGTATTATCTTTGGCACATTTTAGCCTCATCTATTACTATGTTCTTACAGTTACATAAAATGTCTTGATATTATTTTGTGTGAACAAAACAGTATCTGTTCTGTTCGTTTATGTAGTTTAAATTAGTTACCACTGTAATAATAATGCGATTTCTTCACTCATTCTATAGAAAAATATATCAATGTGCAGTAAAAAGCAAAGAGAGTCAAGGGCATTTCTGTACATGTTGTTCACACAACAGAAAAACTTCCTGTAGCTTTTCTGCCATTCTGAAGGAGGCATGCCAGCTGTTGACAAGAGAATGAATAGATCCAGTCAGGCCTAACATACATCCTATTGTCCAAAACTGTGTTCATTGGATACGCTGTCAACAAATTTTCTGGTCCCCTTTTTTGTCGTTGGCAAACTTTGTTTTATTCCTCTAAATGCAATTAGAGAGTTACGTGCTATGCAAAATAATGACTCAGTGGCATCATTTTCCATCTTTAAAAAAAATAAAAATTCTATGTTTAATTGAATGGACTTTCTGGCTTTTTTTTTTTTTTTTCCTGCATATGGAAATCATGACATTCTGAGATGCCGCCTTTTGAATATTTTTTCTTTTATTTTAACATGCATTAAATATATCTCCCCAAATTAACTAAACACTTCACCAAAATTCACACCAGCTTCTAGTCATATACTGGTTAAGCCTTAAAAACCATGAATAGTCAGCAAAGAACATATGGACCCTTACTATTTCCAAAGACTCCTAGCTCACATACAAGGATTGTGTAGGTAAGTCAGCCCAGCTGATACCTTAATTTCGATCTTATGATACCCTAACGAAAAAACCCAGTCACACCATGCCAGACTTCTAACATGCAGAACTGCGAATGAATACATGTGTGGTTTTAAACTGCTAAATTTGTGGTAATTTTTTCCACAGTAATAGCAAATTGATACTTTCACCATTTTTGAAAATATGAACAATAATGTCTAATTCACTAGTGTCTAAGCACAGCTAGTACTGGGCCTACACAATACGGGGGGAAAAAGACTTTTTAATTTCTTTCCTTTCTTTAACACAAATCACATGAGTATGCATCTATGGCAGGCACTGTACCCCCACATCAGGCACTCACGGGAGAAACTAAACTCAGATACAAGTCTTGAAGAGGTTATAGTATAGTTATGAAATAATAGATATATAGGTAGATAGCAATATAGTAATATAAGTGCTATAATCAAGGAATAAATTGTGTTAAAGGAAATTCTTGAAATTGTGTAATACTTAAAATATTTGTTCTGTGAGATATACTAATTTGATCTTAAATTGTCATATAAAGTGGGAAAATACTTAAACCTTCTAGCTCTTATTTGCAGAGGATCCTCTCACCAATTCATTACTATAAAATTAATAATTTTCTAATATAACATACTATCAAAATACTCATATTATAATGTAACATTTGAAGATGAAAAATTAGGACCTAAGCAGGTAGGTAACTTGTCAAAACCACATTCCTTGTTAAAACCACTCCATTTATATTTGAAAGTTAACATCAGTTCCAGGTACAGAAACTAATCATTCCAAAGCCAATATTTTAACGGTCATCAGTTCCTGTGAAAATTGCAAATGTCTTGGCAGGAGATACACCCTTCATGCTTTTGATGAATAGACCCATCAACTACACTGACGATATAGGGCATATTTTAGAACTGGAAAGAAATAATATATTTAGTCTTATAGCAGGAAAGTGTATATTTCATAATCATATGAAGCTACAAGTGGTTTGACTTTATTATTTTAACTACAACATACCTTCCTATTCAGTGTCTGCATTGCAAATGTGTTGGCTTACCCTGTATATAATACTTCTTTGCCTTGTGAATATTTGAGATTCTTTTGGATCTTAAATTTATATGATTCCTTGCTATTGATTAGGAATGAAATCCTTTCAACTTTCTAAATAGATGAACATCCTCAATTTCACTCAGGAAAGAATGCTTTATATTAACATGGATATTAAGAGCCCATCACTGTGGGCCGACCCTGTGGCGCACTCGGGAGAGTGCGGCGCTGGGAGTGCAGCAACGCTCCCGCCGCGGGTTCGGATCCTATATAGGAATGGCTGGTGCACTCACTGGCTGAGTATCGGTCACGAAAAAGACAAAAAAAAAAAAAAAAAGAGTCTATCACTGTAAGTGAACTGTGAAAAATAGGATTTGAAACACTTAGAGCCAGACCAAATTCTGATACTGAGCTCACACCTACAAGTCCAAATGTAACTCCAAATAGAATGTGCTACAAACTTAAATTATCTCACATTCATCCAAAGTTCACCTCTCTCTTTTCTCTCATGAAGTGTTCCAACTGCACTTGTTTAGTGTCTATTAACCTGTTATTACATCTTGACATGTACTAATGTAATAATTATGTGTCTTTCTTTTCCATTAAAAAGTCAGTCCCTTGAGGGCAACAATATTTTCTTAATCATCTTTTGTACTTCACATTTCATCTGTGCATACTGGTAAGCAATTTGTTTCTATTACATTAAATTTGTATTTGTACGACTTACTTAAACTTAATTTTTTTTGGCTCTTACAGAGTTTTATTTTTCCTCACATGGAATAAAACCTAAATATTAGATCATATAGACAAAGTTTCTGTCTTTACTGTGTTTATAGACTAGTAGTAAAGATAGAACAGACCCACAAATTTTCAAATACATAATAAAATTTGATTATTCCATAGAAGATATTTGAATTCAACTTTATAGAGATTCAAAGGGATTCAGAATTCATGGGTAAAGAATATTATATGGTAGAAGGGCATGTGAGCCGGACTTTCAAGAATATGTGGAATTAAGACATGTAAAGAGTAGAAGAAGGACAAGCTGAGAAAGGAATAAAGTAACAAAAGGCATTGAATTAGAAAATGTAGGATGTGCACTGATAAGTTATTTCATTTAGTAGAAGACTAGGGTCATGAGAAGGTGTAGAGAGAAGAAAGGGCAATTGAGTAGGTTGGAGCCAGAAGAAGATAATAAAAAGTATCTGGCTGATTTGACACAATTACATTTAGAATATAATCAATTTTACATAAATCCCTGAAAAAAATAATATAAGTTGATTGGTTTTACTTTACTGGCTTTCTTTGTTATATATTTAAAATCTGGTAAAGAAAGAGACTCATAATAATGAGACAGTATCCTAGGCAGTCACTAAAGAATGAAAAGGAGAGACGTATTCAAGTGCACGTGTCTCTGTATACGACTATTCTGAAGTCTGTGTATCAGTGTTTCCAGTAGAATTATATTCCGGGAGTGGGTGGAAAAAATAGAATTATACATAATTCTCTCCTGCTATGTTTCGTAAAGGAAAATAGTTGCTCTTACAGAAAAATTACTCTTACTATTATTAGGCTTGGTAGAAATTTTCGCCCATTGTAAGCATAAAATCCATTTTACAGCCCAGGGATTCTTTCGTTTATATATTATTCACACCATACTGAAGCAAGAAAGTTAATAACCTACTTCCTCTTGAAGGATACTACAAACAAATAGTGGAGGAGAAAAGTGCTTCTGATTAATAGCATGGAAAACTCATTCCATTTCTTTGCAGCTTTTCATTACCAGAACTTTCCAGAAGCTTAACTTTTGGAAACACATAATCCTAAGAACCTTACTTTTTAAAATCATTAAACTGGAAAGGGGGATTACAATTTAATCCTTTACAAAATTACTGTGATAGCACTTTTGGCACAAAGGTCACTGATATTCATGAGGCAGTCTCCAAGTCATGGAAAGGGGTTGTATCAACTTCGCTATTATCTGTGCCAAAGAAAAAAGAGTTGGCTTGGATAATTTAGAACTATAAATAATAAATCCACATTACCTACAATTGATAAATATAATACTATAAACTGATTTTATAGCAGAATTTCACAGGAGAAATGAAGTATACAATCACCATTAGAACACTGTGCTAAGCATTTTATTTATATCCTGTCTAAATCTTTACTAGAATTTGTGAGGTAGGTGTCATAGATAAGAGAATTGTGGTTTGGGAAGCAGAGATTCAAATCTGGGTTGGGCTCTAAAGACCAAGTTCCTCTCATTATGCCCATTGCTTGTTTATGTTGCTACATATCTCCAGGGCTGGCCCAACTGGGCATGCGAAACATGGCAGCTCCTGGCTGACCTGTGTGGGTAGGCTGAAATAAAGCAGATGGCACTGAAAAATGAGAATTAACCATTAGTACTGTTTGGAATATAACTTGTAAAAATACTTATAGTAAAATTCAACGCTTTGCCTAAATTTTAATGAAACACCTATTATTGGGTTGGTTGCATAGTTACAGTACTCACCCTCAAATAGAGAAAAAGTTTTGAATTATGTTCACTAGTAGTTTGGGATTATCCTTATGAGCAATAAAATTTATTAGAATATTGTGATATCATTTAAATGTCACACAGTGCCCGTTAACCTGGGTGAAATCTGAGTAATTCCATCCACAGCCTATAGAGTAGAACACAAAATCGAACTCTCCCTGTTATTTACTTCAATGGCTTCAGTCTAAATAAACTCAACTTGTTCTTTTTGAGGAAATTTCATGTTGTTACAGAGCAAAGAACTTACAAATGAAGCCCTCCAGGCAGGAATGGATCATTAGATTAATTGGGAGAAATGGATTCAAAAGTAAAATGAATCGTTTTTGAAGACAAAAATCCAAACTTTGTCAAAGAAAGAAAGAGTATATATCTGGATAAAATGAAGTTACCCATTTGTGGATTTGAGTATGCCTATAAGAGAGTCCACTATTTGTGTTAAGGTATACCTCAGACCTGGCCACTTAGCCTTCTGGAAAACACAAAACCTTCTCACAATAATGGTCTTATAAATAAAAATCTTGAATTATCAAACTGCATAATCATGGCACCACCAGAATATTAGGATCTCCTAGTATATATTAGCATTAGTAAGAGTAATAGACACAGTTTCTGTATTTGAAATAATAGAGATTGAATACATTTGTGAGATTATGCAGACAACCCAAGAAAACACCAACTCTCAATTATATGTTTAATGTAGGAGAATAGCAACATGGGGCATTCAAAATTGAGACTAGAGCAAAATAAATAAATACAGAAATAATTTTAAATGAATTTAATAGCTATATATTTTGTATATCACAAATGCTGAAAGTAAACTAAGCAATATAACCACATGTTGCCAATACAGCTCTATGAAGCTTTTCTCAGGCTGAATTAATCTATCCCACATCTAGAATTGCTCTGAATACTTAAAAGATCCATACAACATATTTCCTGCCTCCAAGAAGAAAATACTCTAACATGCATGAAACAATTGAACTTCAAGACCTCTGGGGAGACAAAATGTAGAGGAAGCGTATTAATCTATACAGGTTACCTACTCTGGATGAAACATTTCTCATTTTGCTAAATGCAAAAACCAGAAGCTTAAAGGGATTAGGTAAATATCATGCAATTGATTATTAAGTTACAGAGCTAGTGTTCAAATACAAGTCTGTCTGGCCCCAAAACCTGTATATATTTCTATTTGTCTAGAATTTCTCAAAGTGTATTCTGCTGGAAGGTAATAGTTATTACACGAAACAAGAATCCGGATGTTGTAGAGGTTTAAAAAATGCTGAGCTAAAGAAAGTTGAACAAGCATCTTTAATCAAGGACTTTTCAAAGACTTTGATATGCCAACATAACTTTTCAGTCTTCAACAGTGAGAAAGAATGTGTGACACTTGCCCAAATTATCTGACCACAGAAATCTCTTTTCAAATGCAGATATTAAAAAGGGAAATACTGTGCTAGCCTCTGCTGTCTTTACCACAAGGTACAGGCAGGGTGTGATTCACCTAATGTAGAGTTAAAAAAAAAAAAAAAAAAAAAAAACCTAAAAAAACTTAATGGAGAAGTATGTAAATAAGTATGGAAAAAAAGTAGGATATAAATGAGAAAAGAGAGGATGTTCCAGACTGGTAAATGGATCTAAACAAAGGCACAGCAGTGACAATGAACAATGCATATTTGTGAAACACTGAGCGATAAAGGTTTAAAAAAAAATCACAAGATGCTTTAGTAATATGCAGTTCATCCCAAGGCAATATTTAATCCCCGCTTTTACTTAAAGTTCAGAGTATGGGCTGGAGAAATAGAATAATATCTGATTGCCTTAGAATGGTTTGGCCAGACTGTAAAACAGAATTGTTGCTCATTAACTTCAGTATAAAATACACCTGGTATCTGCCTACCCTCTACCATGCCGAGTATGTAGGATGGTGGGGGAAAGCCAAATGGAACACGACATCAATCCATATTATGAGTCCCTCTGCATCTCATCAAGCAGGATCCCCTCTCCTCCCTTCTCAACACTCATCCTTCATGAAGCCTACACTATTTTTTTTAATTGAAGCATAATAAATTTTACATATTTGAGGGGTACAGCATTGACTACCATCACCTGTGTATAACAGGTGATGATCAAATCAATATTATTAGAATATTAATCATTACAAATCATAATTATTCTTTGTGCTCCTTACCCAATATCTTCCCAATCCACCTCTTCCTCTCTCCTCTCACCTGTAGTAAAAATAGATTTGTTTTCTCCTTCTGAAAGTTCAATTTTGCTCATTAAAAAGCTGTAGTCATTTCTTTCCTTCCTTCCTTCCTTCCTTTCTTCCTTCTTTCCTTCTTAGCATCCATTTATGAGTGAGGACATGTGGTATTTCTCTTTCTGTGTTAGGCTTATTTAACTTAACATAGTTTTCTCCAAGCTTATCCATGTTGCTGTAAATGGTAGAATTTCATTCTTATTTTCTGGCTGAGTAGTATTCCATTGTGTATATTTACCACAGTTTTCTTATCCAGTCATCTGTCAATGGACATTTAGATTGACTCTAACTCTTGGCTATTGTAAATAGAGCTGCAATAAACATGGCAGAGGAAGTATCCTTTTGACATGATGATTTCTATTCCTTTGGGTATATACCCAGAAGGGGGATTGATGGATCATCTGGTAATTCTATCTATAGCTGTCTGAGAAATCTCCCTACTTCTTTCCATAATGGCTGTACTATTTTACAGCCCCACCAACAGTGTAGAAGACTTCCCCTTTCTCCACATCCTTTCCAGCATTTGTTATTCTCTGTCTTTTTAAAAATGGCCAGCCTAACTGAAATGATATTTCAATGTGGTTTTGACTTGCATTTGCCTGATACTTAGTGACTGTAGCTCTCGGGCTCTTTTACCTGCCCATAATCCTGCCAACTGGGCCAATTGTTGAGCTCGGGCTTGGTCTGGAGCTCACAGACCCCTCAAGCCTATTGTCCAGACTGGGTCACAAACCCTTCACACACCAGGCTGGGTCACCAGACCCCTTACGTGCAGGTCTATGAGCTAGGTAATGAGCAAACAGGTCTTGAAGCCATAGGTTCGAGAGCATGGCCATGCATGGCAGACACCTGAGGCAGCGGCCAGCCAAGTCACGGCACTGCACATGTGCACTAACTCCATCCCCCCCACAAACAATTTGCTTACAAAGAATGTGCCACACCACCCCCAACTGCACCTAAGGCAAGGGGGCCTGATTAAATTATTCTATTTTCCCAACAATGATGTTGAGCATTTTTTCATGTACCTGTTGGCCATTGGTATATCTTCCTTTGAAAAATGTCTATTCAGCTCTTTTGACAATTTTTTAATTGGATTATATGTTTTATTACTATGAAGTTGAGTAATTTATATATTCTGGATATTAATCTCTTGTCAGATGTATAGTTTGCAAATATTTTCTCCCATTTTGTAGGCTGTCTTTCTGCTCTGTTGATTGTTTCCTTTGCTGTGCAGAATCTTTTTAAATTGATATAATCCTATTTATTTTTTCTTTTGTTGCTTGTGCTTTTGGGCTCTTATTCATAAATTCTTTGTCTAGTTCTACTTCCTGAAGTGTTTCCTCTATGTTTTCTTTCAGCAGTTTTATGGTTTCAGGTCTTATACTTGTCTTTAATCTATTTTGAATTGATTTTGGTGTACGGTGAGAGATATGGGTCGCATTTCATATTTTTGCATATGGATATCCAATCTTCCAGAACAATTTACTGAAGAGGCAGTCTTTTCCCCAAGGTATGTTTTTGTTGCCTTTGTTAAAGATCAGTTGTCCTTAAGTATGTGGGTTGATATCGGGTTCTCTGTTATGTTCCTTTTGATCTGAGTGTCTGTTTTTATGCCAGTGTACTGTTTGGGTTACAATAGCTTTATAGTATAATTTGAAGTCAGGTAGTGTTATGCCTCCAGCTTTATTTATTTATGTTTTGCTCAGGATTGCTTTGGCTATTCTTGGTCTTTTGTTGTTCCATATGAATGTTAGGATTTTTTTTCTTCTGTTTCTGTGAAGAATGTTGTTGGTATTTTGACAGGGATTATATTTAATCTGTAGGTAGCTTTGAGTAGTGTGGACATTTTCACATTGTTAATTCTTCCAATCCAAGAGTATAGAATGTTTTTTCATCTTTTTTGTGTCCTCTTTAATTTCTTTCAGTAGTATTTTGCAGTTCTCTTTGTAGAGATCTTTTACCTCCCTGGTTAAATTTATTCCTGCATTTTTTGTTGTTGTTGTTTGTTTGTTTGTGACTGTTGTAAATGGGCTCGCTTTCTTGATTTCTTTTTCTGCCAGTTTATTATTGGAGTATAAAAATGCTATTGACTTTTGTGTGTTGATTTTGTATCCTGCAACATTACTGAAATTGTTAATAAGGTCTAAGAGTTTTTTTGTAGAGTCTTTCGGTTTTTCTATTTACAGGATCATGGCATCTGCAAACAGAGACAGTTTGACTTTGTCCTTTCCAATTTGGTTGCTCTTTCTTTCTCTTGCCTGATGCTCTGGCTAGTTTAATACTATGTTAAATAGGAGTGGTGAGAGTGGGCATCCTTATCTTGTTCCTGTTCTTGATGATTAAGGCATTCAGGATGATATTGGCCATTGGTTTGTTATATTTGGCTTTTATGGTGCTGAGATACTTTACTTCTATACCTAATTTACTGAGAGCCTTTATCATGAAAGGATGTTGAATTTTGTAAAATGTTTTCCCTGTATTTATTGAGATAATTACATTTTTTGTCCTTGGTTTTATTGATGTGGTGTCACATTTATTAATTTGTGTATGTTAAACCATCCTTGCATGCCTGGTATGAATCCCACTTAATCATGTTGTATAATTTTTTTGATGTGTTGCTGTATTCTGATTGCTAGTATTTTGTTGATTTTTGCATCTATGTTCTTCAAGGATATTGGCCTGTAGTTTTCTTTTTTTATTGTATCTTTTTCTGGCTTTGGTATCAGAGTGATGTTGGCCTCATAGAATGAATTTGAGAGAATAACCGCTGTTTCAATTTTTTGGAATAGTTTTAAGAGAATTGGTATTAACTCCTCTTTAAAAGTTTGGTGGAATTCAGCAGTAAAGCCATCTGTTCCTGGGCTTGTCTTTATTAGGACACTGCTCATTACTGTTTCAATCTTGCTGCTTTTTATTGGTCTGTTTGAGTTTTCTACTTCTTCTTGGTTCAGTCCAGATAGTTTGTATGTTTCCAGAAATTTATCCATTTCCTCCAGGTTTTCATATATGTTGGCATGTAGTTGTTTATAATAGTCTGTAATGATTCTTTGTGTTTCTGTGGTATCAGTTGTAATGTCTCCTTTTTCTTTTCTGCTTTTTGTTATTTGGGTCTTCTCTCTTCTTCTTTTTTTTTTTTCTTTTCTTTTCTTTCTTTTCTTGTTAACCCAGCTAATAATGGTTTCTCTATTTTATTTATCTTCTCCAAAAAACAACTTTTTTTTTCATTGATTTTTTGGATCTTTTTTGGGGTCACTATTTAATTTAGTTCTGCTTTGATCTTAATTATTTCTTTCCATAGACTACTTTTGGTACTAGATTGTTCTTGTTTTTGTAGTTCTTTAAGGTGTAGCATTAGCAATTATTTCAACAAATTTTCCTCTTAGTACTGCTTTTGCAGTATGCCAGAGGTTTCGGTATGATGTGCCTTTATTTTCAATACTTTCAAGATTTTTTTTGATTTCCTGTTTAATTTCTTCTCAGACCCATAGGACACTTGGGGGCCCATTGTTCAGTTTCCATGTATTTGTATAGTTTCCAGAGATTTGCTTGTTTTTGATTTTCAGTTTTAATTTGTTGCAGTCTGAAAAGATACTTGAAATAAATTTGATTTTTTAAAAATTTGCTAAGACTTGATTTGTGATGTAAAATATGGTCTATCCTTGAGAATGTTCCCTGTGCTGATGAGAAGAATGTATATTCTGTAGTTGTTGAATGAAATGTTCTGTAGATATTTGCCAGGTCCAATTGGTTTAAGGTGTAGTTTAAATCCTGTGTTTCTCTATTGATTTGTTGCCTAGATAATCTGTCCAGTGCTTAGAGAGGGGTGCTCAGGTCCCCCACTATTATCCTATTGAAGTCCATCTCTTTCTTAAGATCTAATAGTGTTTGCTTTATATATCTGGGTGCTCTGGTGTTGGGTGCATATATATTTATGACTTTTATGTCTTCTTGCTGGATAGGTACTTTTATAATTTTATAAAAGCTTTCTTTGTCTCTTTTTATGGTTTTGGTTTATGGAGGAGTCTTGTCCTTCATTTAGAGCTCCTAAATGTCATTTCTCTTCAACACATTATTTGCTTTGCAATTATGTAAAGCCAAAGATATTCTAATACAGACATTAGAAAAACATAACAAAAATACCTTTCACAGTAAATTAAAAATGAAGGTGGTTTGATTCTCTCTTTTTTGACTTTTAAGGAAATAATAAAAAGCTTAGTTTTGGTAAAAATTTAAAATTAATTATTAGGAAATGATGATATATTTCCACATTCATGAGCACTTTTCAATGCTTGTGAATTATGATTGGGCCTCAGTAGTTCAGTAACTGCTAACAGCTTCTACTTTTGTTTGTACACAAACCTGTCACTTGAGTAGGGCTATTATATCCAATTTAGAAATGGAGAGGGGGCTGACTGGTTAGCTCAGTTGTTAGAGATCAGTGTTATAACACTAATGTCAAGGTAATCCCCTTACTGGACAGCTGCCAAAAAAAAAAAAATAGAAATGGGGAATTGGATCCTTTTTTAATATGTGAATCAGTAATTACTTATCTGGAGAGATTTGATCTTTCCTCTGGCTTATTAGCAAGTAGCCTTGATGGGATTATCTTCCCTCTCTAAGTTTGATATTTTTAACTCATAGCTTTCTTTTATTGTAGAAAGGAATGAAGTGTTTTGTAAAATTAATAAGAATATAATAATGAAAACAAGAATGTCTTTCTTGAAGTTGGATAATGAATTTGCTATCAATAATCAGTCTACCAATACTTTATAGTATGATATCAACTCTACAAATACATATGCTGGCGAATCATATATTAGCAAATGCTATGTATACCATAAACATATGAAAGTATATATGTATAACACCTACCAAACTGTCAATATATATAATAAGATTAAATTAAAGCAATGGCAATAATTTACATTCGGGTTATGTAAACGGGTGCAAATAAGGAAACAGGCAAACTGTTCCTAGGAGATTTCATAAGTGAATGTGCATATAACTGGAAAAGAGCTAATGCTAAAATGAATATGGAATAGGTTTCTAGCCACAATAAATTTATTAAAAGTTTGACTCAGCTCTTAAGAGATATAAAACTAGTCATTGTCTCATCTTTTGTTGACCTCTGCCACAAATATATCTGAGATCAGTTGCTCTGAGGGCACCATCAGCTCTAGTAATGGATTCATTATTTCCATCTATCTTACAACAAATATTTATTAAATGTGCCCTTTGTGAAAAGCTCAGGCTGGACACTGGGAATACAAATGCCTCATGAAACTTATGATCTAGATAGTGGTTCACAAACAGATAACCTAACTGTCATAGGGCAGTATCTGATAATGCCTTTGATGAGAAAACAGCAAAACGAAAACTAAGACACATTGAGATTAAAGGTAGGATGAATAAAATAAGCTATGCTCACTAAAAAAGTACTGTTGGACCAAGTGGCATTTGAGCAGGGACTTGAAGAATAAATTAGATTTTAAAGGAATGAAAGGTGAGTAAAGTGAATTACAGGTGGAGAAAATGCTTCTTTCATTTACTAGAAGAAAAATAGTGCTTCATGTATTTATTAAAAGAAAAATAGTGCAAATCCTCACCACAATGTTCATTAAAGTTCAACTTAGGAGTTTGGCCTGTTTAAAAATAAGAAATGGGATGGTACTGAAGTTTTCTGAATAGAATGACATCCTCAAAATATGGTCTTTTTGTACACATGGTTATTATCTCAGTCAGTATCACCATCATCTCTTACATGGACATGGATATAGCTTTCTAATTGACCTGTCTTTCTTCTACTCTTCCAAACTCCCTACTAAGTGTGTGTATATCCTGGCATTATACAAAACGATGAGATTTTACAAGACTATCTCTATGATGTTCAACCTCATCTCACAGGGACAATGTTACACAATGTCAAGCATTTGAGATACAGCTGACCAAATATAGGAAACTCTATTGGCTCCAAAATAGAATTAAGGAATATTACAGGCTGAGATTTTTAGCTCTATTCCCAGATTCGTGGTGACTAGGCATATGCTGACTATATAAAAACAAAAACTATTCTGGTGCTGTGATTCTATGCCAAGTATCTGCAGTAGATTTTCAATGACAATAAAACACCAAGGCTTCATAAAGTATAGCATGTACATATGGACTTAAAGTGAATATTTAAAATTTTTGGTTTTATTTCAGCTACTTAGGTGTTGCTTTCAGCATTTCACTTGATGCCTCTGTTCTTCAGTTTACTTAGTCTGCTTAGATGCATGGTGTATGTAGAGCTATGACTAGAGGATGTCTGAGGCTCCTCTATGATTTTATGATGACATATGTACTTATACAGTTTCTGTTCACTACAGACATAAGAAATTGATGTTTTGGTTCATAAGATATATATTCTACTGCAATATACAAAGCATTAAAGATATGTAATACACAAATATAAGGTCTTCTTTGATTGTAATTTATTTCCATTTTAGAAAATATACATGTCAGTGTATATTAAAGAGCAAATTTGTAAGTTATACTCATAGGTCCATCCTTGATTTTCCTTATCCTTGACTAATATCTCCTATTTCCTCTTCCTGATTTGAAAAAGCAGATATGAGTACTTGCCTAAGAATAGGATATCAAATCATTATAAAATTAAATTTTGGAAATAAAATATTTATTTTATATATTTTAAATATAACTTTTTGTTTTATTTACAAGAATCTAGAGTAGAATCTATTTTTTTGTTGTTCTTTTTCTTTTTCTTTTTTTTTGCTGCTGGCTGATAAAAGTAGAATCTATTTTTCATCTGATTATTTTTATAGCAAACTCAAATGAATATTTTAATTTAATCAGCAGTGAAACTACACAGAATTTTGTTAATATTTTCTATTTGATGCTATTCCTTTCTACTGAGAATTTCTCATAAATCGTTGCAAACAAAATCCAAGAGGAAGGAAAAAAGAACTCTTCCACAACTCCTATCTTTTTCTGTGGTTCCCCTTGCTCATCCTTTTCTGTGTTGGACAATGTGTATTTTATGAATTTAAATTAGAAGGTAAATGTCCCAATTAGTAAAAACTTATGTCTTTATTAGTATATTACATGTGCGATAAACAGCCTGTAAAATGGCTCCCCATGATCTGGCCTCCCAGTATTCACAACGTTGTATAATCCCCTCACCTTGAGCATGAACTGAACCTAGTGACTTGCATCTAAAAGTTAGAATATGGCAAAACCGTCTCTTGGGCTTGCTAATATTAAGGGATGATTGCTGCCATGTTGTAAACTCCCCTATGGGGAGGCCCACAAGGCAAATAAGTGATGTCTCCAACCAGCATTCACTGAGAACTAGAAGCCTGCCAAAAGCCAGGTGAGTGAGATTCATATTAGATCCTCACTAATTCAAGCTTGATATGACTGCAAATCTGGTGGACAACTTGATTGCAGCCTTGTGAGGGACCCTGAGCAAGAATCATTCAGATAAGCAGCACCCAGATTCCTGACCCACAGAAACTATGAGATAATGTTTGTTGTACTAATCCATTACATTTTAGGGCAATTTCTAAGTCAACAGTAAATAACTAATACATTTGTATACACACACACACACACACACACACACACACACACACACACACACACACACACTCCAATGGAAATTAGCTTAAGTTGTCTTTCATTTCAAATAATACAACTATTTTTTTTTTAATTAAGCAGGATGATTTGTTAAAATAATGAAGGGAAATTTTATTTATATTTAACTTGTATCATCTAAAATGTGATTTTAATTTTTAAATAAAGTCTTTCTTGTATCTAAGAAAGAAGAAGAAATCAGCCTTTGATTATACATAAGAGGTTATGAAAAAATGGGAATTAAATTTTGGAAAATCCTTAGTTCATACAAGGGCTTTTTCTTTTGCCTTTTGTTGTTAGAATTTGATAACTTTTCAAGGAAATCCTGCTCAAGATGCCTTTATGCTAATATCCCTCTCTCTCATATTAGAACATATAAGTTGTCCATAACTGAGCCTTCCTCATTTGATCAATTTTCCCTGGAGATCACATCTCAGGTTAGAGCTGGGTCTCTCTCAGGTTCCATTTCCACGGGTCAGAGAGACCAAATAATTGAAATTATTGCAGTGAGGTAAAGAAGAGGAATATATCCTTGTAACCTAGAAATTCTCATGCAGTCGTCCCTGAGGACTATCTGCCAGAGAATTTAGAGCTCACTACGGCAGCCTCTAGCAACTGAGGGAAAAATGAGAAGGGTGAAATACAAACTTTTACAAGGAAAAATACACCAAAATAATTGAAAAAGCTTCACAAAAGTGAGGAGCATCTGTGGTCCAATATGCAACATCAAACCCCTGAAATCTGAAGATAACTCCGTCCTCAACATGGCTCGGAAGCCAAATCTGAGAAGACAGGAAATGTGAAAAGCTGTCTTTACTTCTGAAAAATCAAAGACAAGAAGATAAAAGACCTCGAGAACTTGCTACAATGCAAGTAAGTAAATTTCATCCCAATATTTTAGGAAGTTTTTCTCTATTTTCTTAATTGCCAAACTCCTAGAAGATATGAATTATGCCAGCTGCCTTCATTTTTCTCACCATCTCTTCTCTCCATTTCTTTTGCAGTCTGGTATCATCCTTAACACTACCAAAATGAGTTTCCACTATCCTCAAGGAAACTGAATTTAAGCTTCTTTCCCTTCCAAATATTATTTGAAATATCTCTAGCTTTGACTCTGAAATTACCTCTTCCCTCTTAGTATGTTCTTCTACCTTAACTTTACAGCTTTGCATTATCCTCCTACAGCTCCAGATACGTTATGTCTTATTGCTACTTCAACTTGAATCCTAACTGAGGATATCTCATAGCTTATATGACCTTTTATTTTCCTCTTTCTACATTCACTCTCTTAGACAAACTGCCTTCCAAATCCTAAAGATAATAAATGTATTCAGACTCCTCAATGTAATATTCAAAACCCTCCTTTAGTATTTTAAGATACTTCTGTCGCCAAATGTTTACTCATGTAACTCTCATAACCAGCTCCTAACCTCAAAATTATCCTTCTCTCTCTGCTTTTGAAAAATATTTCCTGCCTTTTTAAATCACTTATTTTTATTAAACAATTACAATTTAAGGTTTTCTGTCTATTTCATAAGTGCCTTTATTGATTTCCTGATCAAACATAAACTGAGCCTACCACAACTTAATTGGTTCAAAGCCAAGGACAGGAGGTGAGAAAATTGAGGAGCAGCAGTATGGAATAATGTCCAACATGACACAAATATGTAATCAAAGAGCTAGAAGCATGATGGATCACCAGACTCCTGACTGGGATTCTCTTCAGAGATTGAGAAAAAAATTATTTATTCTTCTTTTGCAGCTGGCCAATACGGGGATCTTAACGCGTGGCTTTGGTGTTTCAAAAAGAAAATTCAACTGATAATTTTTCTGAGTAGTTAATGTTAGTATCTCATATTATAACTTCTTTATGCAAATTAGTCCACTATAATGAACAAAATATTTTGCATAAGGTGATGTGAATAATGTCCAATGCGTAGTTTTTATTCCATAAAAATTATACTAGCTGTAAACAGCATGACAATACCCAGGAGTCATAATGACAGCCAGCTTACTTGATTAAACTGTTATTTCTGCATTTATTGGTGTGTTTTCTTGTCACTGAGATAAACTTTCCTAAATGAGAATTTCCCAAATCATTTTCTCATTTTGCCTACAAATTCGAAAGAATTATCTTTAGCAAGCCTTTACACTTGCACAAAACTATACATTTCAAAGTGCTTGAGAGAATATGGAAGTCAGATTTCATGTGATTATTATTACTTTAGATTCTTTGTTGTTTTCCAAATTATCTTCCATTTCTCTGTATCATCTTTCTCATAGTGTGTCACTGCAGGTTTCCTCCTCACATAAATGAGCACATTGCCTATACTAAGGTCTATAATGTTATGAGCACCATGATGTCTATCTAACTGCTCCTTTCCTGTTTCATCAGCTACCTACACGCCAGGGACAGCCACTCTTCTGTGTTATTGGCAGCTTGCTTTTTTCTTCTAATCAGATTATCAATATATATGTACCCATGTAATTTTCATGTTAAACATAATGTTATTGAATATGTTGTTGTTGAAATTGATTTGGGAAAATTATTCAATTCAAGATATCATGATCCTATGTTTCACAATAAAGAAGTTAATGACAAAGATTATGGAAGTTGAAAAGGCATGCCATTAATAATAGATATAAGGGGTTAATATGACTTACTCTTCTAATATGTAACTGAAGAGCATTAAACTATTTTAGTTAATTTTATACAAATTAATTTTATTTTAGTTATTTTATACAAATATCTATAGGTCACATTTTTATGTGCCTGAGGATTATGAAGATATACAAATGCATGAGGACTCATATCTAATGTTCTCCAAAAGAAATGAGGAAGAGCTCTATCCAAATCAAGAAGCCTTTGCTCGTGGTATGTCCTGTTCAAGATGCTAAATCATCACTCTTCAGCTTTTATCTAAAAAAATTGTCTTTCTCCGTGCTATCAAAGACAATTTATACAACCAGAAAAATAAATCCGAAACACATCATAAAAATTGCCTTATAAAGGATTTACATGACGTACTGTGCTTTATACAGACTGCCAGATGCAGATACATTCTGGGAATAAACTTTGGTCCTTCTTAGATATTAAGGTACAGGTGGTAATCCCCTTATTCTTAGTTCCACAAAGGGTGGGAATTTTGAAAGAAGGAAAAGTATGGCCTCTTACCCTTGCTTTCTCCCTTCTCCCCAAAGAAAGAAGTATAACTGATCGCAAAGGAGATTTCAAAGATAGAATGAGTAGGTCGGGTTCAGGCTCTCCTCCTCCCATTGTTTTGTTTGAGCAAATCTGCCAGTGGAAACAAATATTCTGATCTACCTTTGAAGATGCGTTGGAGCAGACCCAAGATGTTGAAGAGAGGGGCAAGACTGGAGTTGTTCAGCTGTGTCTGAGATGGGTAAGGCAGTCTACATGATTCCAGGGTGAGGAATGAAGAAATGTGCTCTGCCTGTCTTTCAAGCAATGCCCCAAGCCTCTAACCTAACATTTATCAGTAATGAAGCTGAATTTTGGCCTCCATTTATCTAAACATTCCTTGTTGCTCCCCAAACCTTCAACTCCCTCTTTGCTATGTTAGAGCCCCTCATCCTTTCCTTCAGACTCTTCGGGGTCATCCTCACTAGCTGATATCCCTTCTTCAAAGAACTTCCTCCCCTGGCAACTCCTGTATTCTCTCTTGGTTTCAAGCTCTTCACCCGTCATTTTTTTTTTTACTAATTACTCATTTGAATCTCTATTTTTTTATAGTTACTTGACACCATTTAGCTATAAAAGTTCTGCTATCTCTAACTCCCCTCCAACCATTCCTTCCATAACCCATGCACTCTCTAACTGCCACAAGTTTACTGCAACTACTGTCAAATGTCATAAATTATCTGCTTATTATTAAATTAAGAATACTTTTCTTCAGTACCCACTCTTCTTAGCTTCTCTACTAATTTTAATGTTCACACATATTATACTATTCTTTTCTTCATAGGTTTCTGGGATACTTTTTTTTCCACTTTTTTCTTTTCCTTCTCCTTTTCTCTATTCTTTATACTAGTATTGACATTCTCTAAAGTTCAGTCATGATACCTGATTCTTCCTCATACTGAAGTGCTGCTAATTCCAAGTCTATGTACAATTCTTTCATCTAAACTCCAGTTTTGAATCTTCTTTCATCTTGCATGTGCCCATTATGTCAAAATTAACCCAACCAAAATTAAATTTTCACTGCTTCCTCCAAAGCTGCCCACCTCTTAATGTTCTTATACCATTTTTCCATTGCCTCAGGTTTTAAATCAAAGCTGGCTTTTCTCATCTCTTTTTCTCTATCCTTTTCTCTTTGAGAGATATCCAAACATTATCTCTCTTACTTAAAATGTGCTATCCATAACTATGAAGTCTTCTCCCCTCCTTTCAGCATCCTTCCAATATAAGCCTTTCTCATTTCATGCCTGGACTACTGCAGCAGTCTTCGGCCTCCAGTCCCACCAATGCAACATATTTATAATTGTCTGATATTATTAATGATGGTACTATTTATGTTTATACTAGTGTCTTAAGATTTACAAATTTCTTTTCATACAATATAAGTTCATTAATTTATATTCAGCATCTACACTAATGCCTGTACATTGTATGCACTTAATAAATGTTTGTTGCATGAATGAATGAATAAATGAATAATTAGGTAAAACTTATTTAATCCTCCCAGGTCCTGACATACAATTTATTTGTCACTGAGATAGGGCAGGTGTTATTAGTTGCGCTTTGTAGCAGATGAAGTTAGTTTTAGAGAATTTAAATGGTAATGCTACAGGCTACTAAGGGGCAGAATCTCGGATAGATTCCATAATGTGTGATAATGTTTTATATCTTTACAAATAATACTTCGTTTCAATTTTTAATAAAATAAAATGTCATCATATTAGTGCTGTGACACAGGAAGTATATATATATATATGTGTGTGTGTGTGTGTATGTGTGCGCATATATATATATATATATATATATAAAGTATATACATAAAGCACATATACTTTATTTATTCATTTATTTCCCTTCAGAGAACACTAACTTTTGATTTCTAGGCTCTCTGTTATTTGTCGGATTGACACACCTCTCTGGACATCATCATTCATAAATAAAAATGATGCCATCTATATTTCCCAGTTCACAGGGGAAGGATGCAAAGCAATATGTACACTGTCTTGTGAAATCTTATTTCCTGTGATGGCCATTTAACTAATTTGATGAAAAAGAAACAACCATCCAGGGTCAGGACTTCTTTTTAGTTGCTTACAGAAAGTTGACTGATTTTTCAATGAAGTTTTGAAATTTTTAAACTAGTCTCTGTAATGCAACTGTCTAACATTAAAAACAAGATTTTTATATTTATTAAATAATCAGATGCATTCTTTTTCATATGAATATTGGTTATCTTATCATAATGAATTTAGTTCAAATATTAACAGTTTTTAATATGGATGGAACAGAACAATCTAAAGTGGGAATATCCAAGAGCACTGGGCTGCTTTAGTCTTTATATTTCCAATTTTTCTTGATTTTGGCACTTTGAAGTATAATCAATTCTTTGTATTTCATCATGTCATGACACATGAATTCTTTCCATTAGGTTCTTCTTGGTGCTGTAAAGTGCCCTAAAAGTGCAAAGGGGCCCTCAATTAGAGAGGCTGAGAAAACAAGCATCCCAGAGCAAGCTCTTCACAGTCTCAGACAGGAAAACCCTGCTAACTGATCTGAATAGTTTTAGAATAAACCATCATAAATAAGTATGAGTTACATTTATATTCATAGAAATGCTAGATTATACTCAGCCTTGTAAAAAAAGTGTTACCTCTAAATCTATTCAATTCTCTAATGAAGAGATATGGTTAACATTGAATGGTAGGTGACTAATGAACATCTGTGTAAAATGGACTTAAAATAATGAGTCGACAGTTCTTAACATAAGATCATAAACTAAATATGTGTTAACAAAGTCTTCCTTTTATAAATGGGAATTATTCTACACTTCACAGATGTTGGTTACCTATTTCGTAAATACTCTGCAGACACAAAATATAACCTGTGCTCATATTTAGAGGTGCCTAAACTTTGTCAAAAATTATAAAATAGATTCCAAGAGCATAAGACTTGATTGTAATGACTAAGCAATGGATCAAAGTATTTTTATATGCCATCCACCTTTTTTCATGGTAAAATCACAGTTTTTCTATAGAGTGTATATGTATATCAATGTCTTGTTCTGGCAGTTCAGGTAAAATATAAGATGTTTAACTCACTGTAAAACACAGTGGTTCCACTATGAAATTAGCATTCTCAAACTGTTACATTTTATTTTTTCCAATTTATATTTTATTGAAGAATAATTAACTACACATATTTGTGGGGTATAAAGCTGACTATCGAGAGTTGTGTACAATGTATGATGGTCAAATAAGGATAGGTAGCTTATTCATCTTTACAATATGTACAGTTCTGTGTCAATTAACTAATTTCTCATTAATTTCTCAATAATCCTCCTCATTTTCCCCTTCCCCTCCCCCTTTCCACCTTTAGTAAGCACAGTTTGGTTCTCTCCTAAAAGTTCAAAGAAACAACAATCACATTAATATATTGCATTTTATTTAATGAGTTCTTTTAAATATTATATATGTGAACTCTGAGATTTTTCTATCAAAAAGCTAAAGAATGATAAAGTAGCATATCTTTTAAGACAATAAAATGTTACTACATTCATTAACATTTCTTCTCAAGTTCATATAGTCCATATAGATGAGCATATCAAATCTCATATGAGGTAATAGACATGACCACTAGGTATTTAAGAAGTACCAAGGGCATCCTTTTTTAAGCTACAGTCGAATTTATTTATTTATTTATTTATTTATTTGGAAAACAATTTACCTGTCACCTAAACTGTAAATCATAGCTCTTCTGAAATGCAAGTCATAAAAAGAATACTAAAAAAATAACGCCTTAAATACTGTATTTCTTTTTTCTTTTTCTCTCTAAAGCTTCAGGCTAAGATGTTTCTTAGATTTCTTGCACTTGAATAGTCCTCAATCCCTTTGTCATTTAATGGCATCAATTTGACTCTGCATCCATGGCGAATCACAGAGCTCACAGAATTTTCTAAGACTAGGAATTGCCAGACAGTTGAAAGTGTGTGTGTGTTGTATGTGAAAGTGGACTCAGCCAAGGAATGAAGAAAGACAAAACTGGGATTAGTTCCTGTGGAGAAGAGAAGACCGAATAAGAGTAGAACATGATGACATGGTGTAGTAGAAAACCTCTGGGTTTGACCATATCCCAGAGCACATTCTTGGTACTGGGCTTAACTTTGTTGAGCTTCAGTTTCCTCATTCTGGAAAAAACAATAATGCCTTTTCAAATGTGTAACATATACGTTACATTCAGCAATGCTTAAGTGCTTATTATGAGCCAGGTTATATCTTAGATGCAGAAGATTTATTAGTGACACAAACAAGCATTGTTTCTCACTTCTGACAAAAAATTCTAATGGCAAAGTATAGATGCCATTATGATGCAGAATGTAATTATTACAGTGAGCAAAGGAGAGTGTACTGTGGGTGCACATAGTAGGAAGAGTTAGTTCAACGGGGGAGAAGGCAGATCTTCCTGTAGGTAGTGCTTACAAAGCTGAGAACTGAAGGAAGGCACTAGGGGAGTTGGTGAGGATGAGGGAAGTAAGTTGACCCAGGAGGCAGATGCCACAGAATTTGATGATTAGTCAAGTGTGGGGATGGGGCAAGGAAGATCTGAGGAGGCTGTCCAATCTCTAGGCATTATATCCTACACATTATCCAATACTAATAATTATGACGAAGGGAGCGAATCTTTATCATCCCTCTACCCCTTTGTTCAATCATTATCAATCTAAAAATTATTATTTAAGCACCAATTCTCCCTTGATTATAAAACAAACAATACCACCTAGTTCAGCTACACCTGTCAGATATAAGGAGGACAGCTTTATTTAAATGTAGATACACTTATTAATATATTCCTGACCTCTTAAAATGTTTTGTCCTGAGTAACATTAAATAGTTACAACCAAATATGAAAGTTATAAAGCCCAAAATTGAATAAATATCACAGATAATTTCTTACAATTATCTAAGTTACCTCAAGTAACCAAATTACCAAAATTAGATTTGATGCTTTAAATTTTCTTTCTTGCCTTTTTTATCCTCAAATTCTCTAAAATAACAGTGGCAATAATAATCACATCAGTGTATTATTCCATGTGATTGAAACATATTTTGAACATAATGTGTTCTAAATAATTTTATGTGTTGTTTTAAAGTGTAAAATTGGTGTGAAATTTTCTCATTAGACCTAATCTACTCCAGATTGCTTAATAAAAATAGCTTTTTTTTTTTTGAAGGACCTAAAACTAAAAATCTTTAGCTCCTGTCATCATCTATCATTAGTTTTTTCCCACATTCTCAAAATATGAGCTTGCTGGATTACCAAATTCTAATAAATTCATTGACATGTGAAATACAGTGCTAAGCCAAAGAAGACTACGGATGTAAACATCAGGAAGACATGGACCTAGTCCTTAGTGAGAAGTGCACCAGCTCAAAATATTATATTTTTATTTTAATTGGGAAGTCTTGATTTTTGTCCCATTCATATTTTTCTGCTTTTAAATACTTGTTAGTCACAAGGTTAAATTTCAGCATATTATACTATTCCAAATTGTTCCCTTTTCTTCTCTGTATCATTTAGAATTCATCCTTTCTTTTTATAGCCTATCGTTTTATCTTGAATCCAGGAGAACTCAGGTCTTATAAATTCTTTTTCTACTTAATTTTTTCCTTGTTTTATTTTTTAAATTTCTTCCAGTTCATGACAATAGACCAAGCCTGTTGAATCCATTTTCTTAAAATTCATTTTCTAAAATGTTTACACTGTGTAATGATAAAATAAAAATAAATAAATAAATTTCATTTAATTCATTTTCTTCAACTGTATCTTACTAATTTTCTTCATTCAATTTTTAGAATTCTGAATTATATCATTATGCAGTTACTCCCATTGAGGCTTTCATTCATTTTTAAATCCTCAACTAATTCTTTCATACTTGTAAGATCAAATTATATATGAGAACAAAAAGAAGCTGCAAGCTGTGAATGTATGAGGTATATTGGTATATAATAAAAGCAATGAACTAAGCAAAAAAAGGAAATGCATTACCCTTCAGAGTCTTTTAACTATTACCCCATATAAAAATAAAAGTTAAATGCTGTATTTTCCTTTGATAAAACAATATTTAAAATTTTTTTTTGCTTTATCACTTTGTAAGTATATAAACTGAAATTGTCACAAAATCTTTTTTCCAAGCCTCCCTTTGTTTGTTTGCTAGAGAATTAGAACATTAAAACATTTTGTTTTAAACTGTTTTAAACAACTGATGCTTAAAGACAAAATATATTCAAAAATATATTGAGCATATAATTTCTGTATAGTATCTGAATTGTACCTGTAAATATTCCATCCTAGAACTATTAGAATTCTATGTCTGAAGCTGTATGTTCAGTAAGGTAGATTCATTTTATTATTCTTAATAAACATTATGTTATTTTTTAAATAATAGACTGTATAGGTATTATTTTCTCCATTTTACAGATGAAAAACTGAGGCTCATAGCTCATTAAAAACATAGTTACCCAAAATGAGATAGGATATGTTAGAAACCCAAATGTTTACATATCAGAGAAGCTGGTTCAAAGTTACAGAAACCCTATCATTTCTGAAACAGCAATTCCCAAAGGATACTACAAGTAAGACTTGGAAGATCTGGGTTTTAGTTCTGTCTTGGCTACATAGATTCCAGCCTCTCTGAACCACATAGCTAAGAGACCCAGGGACAATCCTAACTTTAGGCAAGGGGTATTTAAGGGGCACTAGAACAATCTTTGGTATTCAGCTCTAAGCATCCTTGTTGAAGGCTTTCACACTGTGCTCCGGTTTTGAAAATTGTTTATATAACCTGTTTTCAAGGTCAAGTCTTCACTGAACATACTGGTATTCACTACTGATTATTTTTCCCCTGTAGGCAAGATCTCATAATAGTAAGCACTAGGAATTAAAAAGCCAGTATTTTCAGACATATTTTTATCCACTGGTAGTTTAAATTCCATTTCAATTTAGGAAATGCATAAAGGGTCATCTCAGTTTACTCATGTCCTTTTCAATTTTTAAAAAATCCCTATATTTTATTGGATTGTGAAAAACACAAATGCATGCACAAACATATACACACACATTTATCAACATGATTCTAAACATAAGAAGATCTTTCTTTTTAGTGACCTAGCATAAGGTCACATGGTGAAAGAAATCTTGTCTATGGCAAAATATAATGTAATAGTGTCACACTTTAAACAAAACAAAAAACAAAACAGTGTTTTCTGTGGGTCCTTGTCTTTCTCTTCATGGTGTAAAGGTCTATCTGAGCTCACAAATTGGTGAGTGGAAAGTCTGATAATGAAAGGTTATTTAAGAGATCACATTCACTAAGCAGACAATATCTTTCCTTTCCTTGCACATCAATTTCTCTTGGTTGCCTTTTAAACATATCACCTACAACAATGATCATATACATAAACATATGAATCAAAGAGAAAGGCATCTTCTGCAATGAGTTGTCTGTGAGTATGCAGTCAACTCAACCAGGTTGAACACCTTTCTATTAATTATGCCACACAAAGGAGAAGGATTGGCCCCTGCCTTAAAGAGGCAGATTATGATGGAGGGAGGGAGGCCTTTGCATAACTGACCAAAAAAAAAAGTAAATTATGTAATACAGCAGTATTTTAAAAGTTTGCCCAAAGGAAGAACATCTTTTGAGATGCTCCTAGAATAAAATGATATTGAGGAAAAGTAAATTTGGAAACAGTGCTAGTAATATTTTCTATTTGGAGATTTATACTTTATGTTAGCATATACTCAAGGCTCTGAGCAGTCCGTGATGGAGGATTATGTAGGAGAAAGAATTTGAGCTGCCTTTGGTACATACAAAAGTGCAATTGCATAAATAAATGAAATGAGTGTCACAACCAAGTGAATTAATCATCTACATTTTGTTACACAAAAGAAAAAAAAAGCATCGTATTGAGAATAATATGTTGACTATATTCTAAAGATTCTCAAACATACAAAGAAAGGAGAAAACAGATTATAATGTCAAACTTTTTAAATTCTAGAACTTCAACTCATCTGCTTCCCACTAGCAAAGTTAGAGTACGCTGATTCAAGTACAGGAAACTATTCTGTCAACATTTTCTCATTGTACATGCTAAAATATAGAGGTAAGCTTTAAAAAATCATCCTGAAGTTTTAGAATTTAACCTGAATTCACTGGACCTATATTTTAAAGCATTATGCTAATTTCATCCTACTCTTAGACATGACCTTGAATAAGAAAAAACTGGTATAAGAAGGATGACCTTTTCAGGACAACAATTGCTATGATATTCAAAGGCAGCCATCCATAGGGACCTAGAATACAAAGCCATTTTTTTCTTTAGTGTGCAGTGCTAAAGTTCCAGCAATAGTCCTCATTGCCTTATGCATCTACCACACATTTCTTTTCACTTGCTTTAGTCGACACAGAAGCTTGAAAAAAGGTTTTCATTTCATTCTTTTCAGTTTGAACACATTGGGGAAGGTTGAAGCAAAAAGTCAGCCAAATATGCAACAGTCACATCAGCTCTAGTATTCAGATATCTGACTTGTGTCTAGGTGGTAGCATGACCCAGCCATTTCAAATCAAAGCAACTGGCTTCTCAAATGCATTAAGCTTAAAGCAAATTTGAAGTATGAAATTCAGGATGTATTTCTGGGGTGCCATAAAATGTAATAAAAGTCTAAACTTAGCAACATCATTTATGGTCTCTACACTTGATAATCGAATCCTATGTCATTGAACATGAGAATGTGGTGTGATTTAAATGAAATTATACTGCTCAAACCCAGTAGAATTTTTACCAAGGTTTCTGTCAGATATAAGTTAGAAGAATTACACGTGCATTTTCACAAATAGCATTCACTTATTACAGATTAAGCTAACACATAAAGAGTTTGTTTACTGAAAGTGAATGAAAAATAGATAAATTAATATAAACTAGAATGTCGTGAGTTCTGTGACCCTCATCAGTTCATTTTCCCTCTTTAGGTCATACTCCCTCCTCTGTAAAATGAAGAGTGTGAACTGCATCAGTGCTCCCTTAATATGTTAAAATGAAGTTAATGGATAATGCAACCATCAAAATATCCTTGACTTAAAAAAAATCAATATAATGTATTGACTAGAATATAAATGAGAAACAGTTTTACATGATAAAATGATGTATATTTGAATATATAAATGCTCTGACACAATGCACACAAGATATAGCTGAAGTTGACACGTACTTACGTGATTAAGCAAAGTTCAATCTTTGATCAGTTTACATTGGTAGTTACATTCTTGAAAACACATTATATTTGAAAATCATGCCAACATTAAATTTCTTTTTATGGCAAATAGAGATGGGTCTAAGCTCAAATAATTATAAAAATAAGAAAATAATCTGCTGTGAGAAACTTTCCTGAGAACTGTAGATATTCAGCATTCCTTAATTTTGTCCACTAAGTATTAGTAGAAGCCAGTATTGTGCAATATATTTGTTCTGAAACAACAAAAGACAAAAACAAACAAACATAAAAGCAGAAGTACTGATTTGTAGTGTTTGTGAATGTCCATGGTGTAAATATCTCCACTGTGGCCTATTTCAAGCTACAAACACGGTGTAACTAGATGCAGAGTTCAAATCTGCTCTTGTGATAACTGGTTCCCACAGTACTGGTAAAACCCCTTAATTCTTATGTTAAAAATATTACAAATTTCCCTTTGAGAATAACTGAAAAAAAGTGATCTGCTGATTTCTACTACCATTCCTTATGATAAAACTCACAGCCAAAGAATTTTATTACTGCCTTCAATTTTGATAGTCATATTTTGCCTATTCATCTCTTTTATATACAAATGCACACATGAAATGTTATCCTGCACTAATGATATTAGAAAGAGCATTACTCTTTGGTACTAATTCGTTTCATAAGAACATCCCATTCCTTAGGTAATCCATTGATTAATTCGTGCAGCATTTATTAAGCAAGTCAGTTTCTTGGTTTGGGGACAACCAACTTAATCATGCTCATGGATTTCATACAGTAATGTAAACATAAAAATGCTTCTTGAAAATCTGAAGGAATTGATGAAGTGGATAAAGCAAACACATGATGTTTGGAAAGTTAAACTTTATTAAGGCTAAGATAATAGGTGTATCCTAAGAATAAATAAGATTTATGAATTAATTCTTAAATAAAGATATATGCATTATTTTTGCTATAAAGTTGTCATAGAACTTATTGCCCTATACAAAATTAATTATTTATATTACGGAATAGCATTGCTAAAGTAAAAATAAAATGGACCTTTTTATCCTTTTGACTGTTCACCCAGCTCTGCTACCTTATTAGCAGCGTGACCTTGGGCAATTTCCGGAACTGCGAAAATGGAGATTATAATGCTCTTTTATGCTGGGTGTCAGAGGATTAGAAATAACATAGAATTCTGTTTGTCATGCAGGAGCCAGTATTAGCAATATTGTATTAAAGGTCTCATTCTATGCCTGGACTCTAAGGGTTCAAGAAAGACTCATCTCTTGTTCCTATGTAATATTTGACACAATGCCTTGCACATTTTTATCTTCAGTAAATAAGTGAAAGAGTTCCAAAAACAATGAGCCTATCATGGTACTGTTTATGTATTTGAGTGGCACACACATGCATATGATTTTAATGCTGATAGCATAATACTAGAAAAAATGTAAAAAGATTCAAAATTTAATGGACATGAAAAATGATTATTAGAAGAACAGAGTCTACTGGACTCTACATTTATTATAAAAAATTATTACCTTTTGATTGTTGATTTATTAATGAGTTAGTATGTATGTCATCCTAGCATTTTCAATGTATCCTTAAATTTAATTATCTTCTCAACACCTCTGTGAAGAAGACAGGCAAAGCTGTCCATTCTGAACACATTCCAGGCACAATGATTTCATATTTTTTATGGCTAATACAACGAGGCGGTGGCAGAACAAAGAATATACTCAGAACTGCTATACTATTAGTCACTCTATAATTATCACAGCATGCCTATTTTTGTAAGAAGGTAATGAGGGCATTCAAAGATATGGGAAAAGCACTTTCCCACATTCTTTACCTTAGAACTGCTGTTATTACATTGCTGTGTCCCTTCTTGAACAGGACTGTAAAAAAATGTACTACAAAATTAAGATGGGAAAGAACACACATACATTTCACTCAGCACAATCATATTCAAAGATTCTTAATTTTGAGGAAAAAGATATTTTAAAAATCTCTCCCTTTCCCATTTTTCTTTTATTTTAAAAATCAAAAGATTTTGTGTGGCAATGGTGGTTGTTCCAGGTGAATGTGGAACAAGAAATTTATGGGATTCTTTAACTATGTAGACTGTGATGATTCTTTTTTCCCAGAAATATCCATCTGGAATATTGCCCAAATCCACCCTATACACTGATGCAAACATAGCTTCATCATTTAATCATCATGATAATTTCTCTTTCACTTTTCATTAAAAAGTGTTTTCTTTTCTTTCCTACGACTCATATTAATTATAGGCTTTTTAAAATAAAATATTTTTTGCATATCAAATGATGTAATCCCACATATTATTCTTCATCTTGATAAATAGTCCTGGCTTCAATATGAATATAGATTGTTGTGATATTTGTCTATGGAAAAAAATTAAGTGAATTGGATATTATCAATATCTCAGTGGAAAACCTAGATAAGAGTAAAATGTATTTCCTCAAATTCCCTGAAACTTTAAAATATAAAGGTTATAATTTTCATTTGACTTTATTTTTTATCATATTATAACTAAGATTTTTTTTTTCTTTGACCATAAAATTGTTTCTCAAAAGGTCAAGATCTTGATTTCTCTAAAACATTCCAGGGCACTTTACAGATATTATTTTTTACATTACTTTCTTCCTTCATTCCTTCACTTTCTACATAAAAAAACCTGTTTGAATATTAGGTACAGTTAAAATCCAGCCCATTTTAGTCTTTTTATTTTAAATGTTTTTGTGATTAATTACATGTAAAAGTAAAATTGAGAGAAAACTACTATTTTTATGGAATAGTTTATTATTCCTCTAAGACAAAGTAGGGCTTTCTGAGTCAAAACATTATTTTAAAATGTCAAAATCCACTCTTGGCAAGGGATAAATATCTCTCTTTGTACTAATCTGTCTTCCAGTTTATGAAAAGCACTGATTTCCTATTTACAATTTTAATAGTACGTCAGACATTTTTCTACTCTCCAAACTAAAAAAAAAAAAAGTCAGTTTCACTGAATACTAGGAAACCTCACTGAACAAAAATTTAACTAGCCACTGACAGAAAAGCAGCAGGAATTCCAATGAAATTGATTTTTTCTTCTCTTTCTTTTGTACCGTAATACTTTGATCAACCAAAAATGTCTTTAAAACATGATGGCTAATTTTAAGAATTTATAGGCATAATAAAAACTTCTTTTCTAATTCATTCATCTAAATTTCAAACTGGTAACTAAAAAGACTATATAGTCAACAATAGAACAGAGACCAAGAGATACTTTTAAGTCTAAGCTACTTGGAGAAGTAAGATAAGTAAAACAAGAGATACATTGAACAGTTTTTGTTTTGTTTCATCCTAGAAGGTTATTTCCAACAAATTACCGTGTATTTTTAAAATTCCAAGCTCTTATCTCTCTTTTACTAAGTCAAAATTTGTCTCGAGTCAAGGCTTTCATGAAGCCCTATATGGAAGAGAGTGAAAAAGAGAATACAACAGAAAGTAAGTAATAAAAAAACATTTACAAGAGTTTCACGTTTACCAGAAACTGTTTGGGATTCGAAATACATTATCGTAATTAATTTTTGCAGCTACTCTATGAGGTAAGAACTGTGATTCCCATTGTATAGATGAGAAGATAAAGGCCTAAAGAGACTGCCTTTTTCAAAGTCACACTGCTAGAAACTTTATTTGGGCCTAGGACTGTCTGACTTAAGAGCACAATTCCCCAAAGCAACATTTGCAGATTCTAATTGTATTGTTTTCACTGTTTCAATGCATGCTGCACTTAACATTTTCCCCTATATGGTATTTCTTTGAGATGTGTCATTATTGCTTATGAATTATCTAGCTCTTAAGATTTTACATTGAAATAAAAAGAGTTATGCAGAGTTATTCTCAATAAAGCCCCACAATCTGAATATTCCTTCAACTAGCCTTCTACTGTCTTGACAAAAGTAGTATTTTTGGTTAAAAAAGTCTTCATCAAAGTTCAAAATGTATATGTTAAAGGGAATAAGAATGTATTTGGACTATGATTTAAAGGATTACAGTCACAGCAATTTAGTGTGAAAGCTAGGAAAGAAAACGGAACATGAATCTTATAAGATGTGATATTCTGAATTACATTTAAATAGTGAGGTATAGAAAGACGTATAACATCAAAAGCAGTTAAAGTAACAAGAAGAAACACTGGACAGTTACGACTCTTAATCAGCTTCTATGCTATATTATATGTGATGCACACATATTTTGTGTTTTGATTATATCATACTAAGCTACTATTCAGAGCAGATCTTTTTTGAAGAAATAAAGAATTTTCTACTCTTAAGTCTATAAGTTCTGGGACAGGTTTGGACCACAACTACTGTACAGATACTCACTTATTCTTACTGGAATTTGGCAGAATTATTGAGAAAGAACATAAGATATCCCAGCAATTTTAACTTGGTAGCAATGACAATCATTAAATTGTTAGTAACTGACAAGACATTTTAAATGTAATATTGCCAACTTGAAGCTTATTTTTCAGTCTATAATGTAAATATCCAAGTATGGAAACTAAAATCACGAATTGTCTGTGATTTTAATTATAAAACACCAGCTTGAATGTAATCAAAATTTAAAAGAATATTTCACATGAATTACATTAGATCAATATTGTCAGAAAAAAATCATACCTACCTTGAAGATTTATATTTAATTTGAATACATATGACATTTTACTTCTTTGCTAATTTTCAATAACCATTAATGCATAGGAAAAAAGCACTTTATACTAAATATTACTGTATAAAAATATTACTGTACATAAAATATTACTGTACATAAGTTCAAGAAAGTTAAGTACTCATTAGCTTGAAGTCCAGTTGAAGATTGAGTAAACATATTGGATCTTAAACAGCATCTATCATGTGTTATTATTTATCTTAATCAATAAGCGTACTCATCTTGGGTATAGATAAAAGCTATTCCCTTGCTTTTGAATGCATTTCTCAGTCCATGTCACTCACAGTCCTTAAACTTTCACTGAAAACTCATCTCCTAATGAATACTTTTAATGATGACATTGACCATATTCTGGCTTTCCTTTATCCCAATACCTTACATTCATTAATGTGTTAATTTAATAAATAATTTTGTGAATGTCCCATGTATCAAGAGCCATCTGAGGGCTAAAAATGCAGTAATAGAAAAGTGGCATATCTGTAAATTCACAAAGTATTGAGAGTAGCAGCTATTTATAGGCATTTACTATGCCAAGTGCTTGGCATATGTTACTTAAACTTCAAAACACCTTTGGTAGACAAGTTTGCTGAATACAATTTCTACCTTTACATTTTCTTTATGGAGATACAAGTCATGCTTTTTTTATGAGAAGCAAAAGTTAAATACATTTCTTATGTTTTTCTTCTCCCAAGCAACTAATAAGAGCACTGAGCACATTATTCATTCATGCACATTGTTGAATTGCAATATCATCTGTGAGAAGAAAAAAAATCACCTCAGTACACTCAATTTAGAATCCACATTTATCAGACAGTGATGGAATTTAGGAAACTGAATATTAATAAATATCTGAATCTTGGAAATAGTTTAAGAATGAGAAGAATTGTTAGGATCATTGAATGTGAAGTCGTACAGACCTGGGTTCAAATTATAATCTGTATTTTAAGAGCTATTTTGAATAATAATGAGAAAAGACACACAAGGTGCTGAGCAAAGAGTTATTAACACTTAAGTGCTCACAGGTAGTCATTATTATTAAAAGCATTAGAGAGAAGACTTAAGTTAAATAACAAATTAATAAACCAATTAAATACAGAACAGTAATGTGATTTATGATTATATACAAGAATCATGGTGAATATTTTTGAGAAAATAACCAGAAGAAATAGACTTTAACTGTGATATGAAGAATTTAAGTTAGAAAATTGAATTTTCTAATAGAGATACAAAAAGGGTTGGTAATCCGTCTAATAACTTATCAAGATAAGGTATAAAATATCATCTTGTATGTATTTGTTAATAATAATTTTTGGATGGTCTTGCTCAAATTTAAAACACACACACACACACACACACACACACACACACACACTTCAAGTTCTTTGAAAAGTAGGTTGTTTGCCAAGTTGTTTGTATCCCAGGAAGATCTTCAAAAGGCTGATGGACTGTTTCCAAACACAAACCATCGTCACTGCTCACAAGACAAGTGCTATTCAGAGTTGCTTCCAGAACAAGCCATTTAAAGTGTAATTACTCACATAATACAGCATATTTCTTCTGGGTAGATTTTAGCAGGAAGAAATATGAGGAAACATAACTGCATGAAAATCTCAAAATCTGAATAATTTATCCTTTAACTTCTTTTAAAAAGAAGCATTTTATATATATATATATACATACACACACACACACACATATATATATGCTTTAAATACAAGCATAATCAAGGATTGGTGATTATAAATCCATTTTACCACTACAATTAAAGGAACCCAGTAAATGCAGGTTACTTGCAACATTAGTTTGTGTATCAAAATGCTTCACCATTCTTGATACAAATGGAAACATCTGTTATTCCTTTTATGAAATAAAACCTTGTTAGTTTAGATGGAAAATTAGCTTACCTAATAGATACATTTATGGATTTATATTACTTAGCTCTCTACAATAACTTGGTATTAAATTTCATGTTCATAACCAAAGTGAATCCCCAGCCTCCAAGATATAATGAATGAACAATGGTAAATTTAATTGCCAAGACAAAAATTGTTAAATATTTAAAAATAGAGTATTATAATTATTTAGAGAAATTATGTACTGTAAGGCATAAAGAGGAGGAGTATAAATTCATGCTTGATTGAGCCTATTGGATATGAAGCTGAAGTAAATCTCTTTATAGAAGGAAGATTGTGCATGACTCTTTTTCACTGAATATAATTTATCATTCTTTTGATAACTGTATCCTGAATATGTTGTAAAATAAGGCATTAGCTGATAAAGACATAGTAACTATTCATCTAGAGTATTCATATGAGGACAAACAGAAAAGAAACAATTTTTTTTCAGGTCTAATTTTGAAAATAGCATCTTAACAGCTGCTTATTATACTTAGTCATTCTTGGGGGCATTTACTTACCTTCCATTTCTCTCAGACCATTTGAATTTGAGAACGAAAGCCTGGTAAGCCAGAGGCATATGAAAAGAAAAAATTGGGCAGAAAATATTTTTTTAAAGAAAAGTACAAAAATAGCAAAGACTTTAAAGTTATTTCCATATTTACGTTATGTATTTATACATACATAGAGGATTGAAGAAATAAGATAGAAAAGTAAGCAAAAAAATGAAATAACACAATTTTATTACAGAGTTTTTTGTAAATCAATTTTTCTATTGCATTTTAATTCCCTACATAGTTGTTCTGTAATTTGAGAGTTTAAAAAAGGGGGGGGGGGTATCAGCATTTATAGAATACTAATTTTAATTCTACTGGGTACTTCTAGTACTATAGATCACACATTTAGATTTCTAGGGCAGTCTCACTTACCACTTGCTTTAGTAATAATGGAGTTTAATTGATATACTTGCAGCCTAATGCTCATTTTTAGTATGTCTCTTGGTCATTTTCATGTGACCATAATTGCTGTACTGCTGGACTTTGATGACTCTCTGTTCCATCTAAACCAACCAGTAGTTTTGAGTGCTACCTTATTATATTAATACATAACTGCAGCCACAGAGAGTTTATGACATATGGTACCAAATTTGAAAGTAGGGAATTTAATCCCCTGGAATTTCCATAATTATAAAATAAGTAATAAATATTGTTGTTTTTATTATTTCAAGCACTTTTTTAATCACAGTGCTTGAGGGAAGGAGAGCATTGTAGTACAAAGAGAAATGTTTACAAGCTGAAATATTTTGGAATGATTGCTTTACCTTGGATTTTAATATCACTTGAAAAATTATGTTTCTATTTAACTACTTTAATATAAAAATCATCTCTTTTAATTCATTGTAGATATATGTTTTAGTAGTATAAGTATCTGAATACATCAGGATAATTACAAATATATTTCAGAGAACAGGATTTATAAAATTTTAGCCTAAAGAAGTTTGTAATTGTTCTCTGCTGTCAAAACTGGATAGTTAGCAATATAAGGTGGAGAATTTACTGCAATATCCAGACCGAAATGAGCTTATTAGTTTTTAAAAGATAAAAGAATGTCCTTTGTCTATCTTAGCTCTTAAAAATAATACAAGTAAAGCCAAAACCAGTAACCTTTATTTTACTAAAGATTTTTATCATTATGGGGTCAAGATATGAACTAGGACCTGCTATTAAGATATGTTTTATGAATTAATTTACTCTTTTCAAAGTTCAAGTTAGCTGCTTTCACTGATATTTGCTAACTCATAACATAAATGTCTTTTGATAACAAAGGTGTGGAAATATTAAAATGATACTGAGAAATAAAAGCCAATGATAAATAATAATTTGTTTTGGCACTTACCAGTGATGTAAGGTTTCCATCCACAACATTACTAATCACAGTTGTGACAGAAGCTTTTAGATTTATGGAGAAAATACAATCTTTGTTATATTGCTTTTCTGATAGTAAGGGAAAAACAGAAGCCTAGTTCATATCAATTATTAGAGAACATAGAAGCATTTAAATAGCTATTACACTCTATAACTGAAGAAATTATTTCACCCATGGTCACATGAGAAGTAGGTGACCAATTAAGGATTTAAACTGAGGACTATCACAAATCTTCCTTTTGATTTTCCCCAACTGTACTGCAACCTATGATTTATCCAGATTTCATCATCAGAAGGATACAAAGAATGATCAATTAGACTTTCACAGAAACACTGTGAATAAAATTTTGGTTGCCTACATCGGTGAAGTGAATGGATAATTCTAAACTCTGCTGTGTGCTACAATGACAAAATAGTAGCCAATCATTTTTGCAATGTCCACACTGCTATTAAATTGTGAATGCCAAGGTAAGAAGGTAGAATTTTTTTTTAAATACAAACATTATTTCTAGTTCCAAAGATGACCTTAGATCAAATGCTGCATCCTATGTTAAACATAATATATCCCCTTGCTTCTGAAAAATAACAATCAAACTAATACAATTTGTTGACAGTTACTTCAGAAAGATCTAAATAATTTTTCCTTGAAAGATAAATCCAAACAACACTAATAATTGTATTTTTATATGAACAATTGAGCATAAAGATTTATATTGTTCTAAACATATCTTTATCAAATTATTAAAAGTACACTTTTAAAAATTTTAAATTGCATCTGTTACAAAATTATTATTCGTTTTTAATCTACGGTCGCCTAAATGTTCTGTTGTAGTGGTATAGTACTAGATGTTCTGATTGTGACCATACTATCAAGGACAAAGTACTTCAGTTAAGTATTTGATCTTTTAGATTTATTTACAAGAAATAGAAAATCTTTTATTGAAATTTTCCAAACAGGCAATATATTGTTTATTTTTTTTTTCTCTTTGCTTTTTAAAAAAGATGTCATCTTTATATGTGATGTTCCTGTTTTCTCTTCAGACTTGACACCAAAAAGTCAAGTGAAGGAAATGGGCTGAACAGTTTTTATGCTTCTCTTGCGTGGCTGGGTGACAGGGTAGTGTAGGGAAAGGAATTGTCAGGTCTGATTGAAACACAGTTTCTTTTTAATGTATAAGGTATCGTGTGTGTGTGTGTGTGTGTGTGTGTGTGTGTGTGAGTGTGTGTGTGTGTGTGTGTGTGTGTGTGTGTGTGTGTGTCCTAGCAGTTTGAGCCTTAGAATTTCTCAAAATATCTCTTTTAAGAAAAAAATGATTTCCATGTTTTTTAAAAGCCAATTGCTTCTGTTCTCTTGGGCAAAAGCTAAAAGACATGAAAGGTTTTATAATTGTGTGTGTGTGTGTGTGTGTGTGTGTGTGTGCACGTGTGTGTGTGTGAATGTCAATGACACTTCCCTGCATAAGCCATCTTCTTTGGCTCCCATACAGATTTAGATCCAGGTTTTGTGAAAGTTTCTCTGAGAAAAATACAAAGTTATAAGGGCAGTATTAGTTATGACAGTGAATATTTATTTAGAATGAACAAAAAGGAATCATAAAGAATTACAAATTTTAAAATTAGTAAAATACCTTAACATCACAAAACGTGGAAAAGTAAATTTTTTAATAACTGCCTAAAAGTCACAAAATGTAGAAAATTGAAATTTTTAATAATATATTTTAAATATTACAGAGCCTCATATAGCTCTATAGTGTTCTTTTCTCCATCCTTTTTTGGATATATGCCCTAAAATCATTTTTTCACATGACAACACTATGGGTTAAAGCCCATCAATTGCCAAATTTGGGGAAACTTCTGCTAAGATTGTTTTAAGCATGGGCAATTATAAACTGTTTCTAATATTAAAGCTTGTGCTATACAAAGGGAATCTGATCAATTATATTTCACACGATTATCATCAAAAAAGGGAAAAATATGGTACCTTTTTGATGATATATGTTGTATTATGTAGTATATCCCTGACAGGAAGAAATTCCACTTTGACTAGGATTTAAAGATAACCAAATCCTTCACTTAATTTTTCTAGTTTGGTATACTTCAAATTTTGCTCTTGCTTAACTTCCCTCATATTTCTGGGGCCAGGCACCACAGATTATTTCATATTGCAATACAAATTATGGCCCTGCATCTTTGTGTCACAGTGAGTTTTCACACTGAATGGAAGGAGTACTCTTATAAACCATTCCTATACCTGGACAGCGAGAATAACTTAAACTGTAGCTAGACTAGATGAACATATTCCACTCCACCTAAACTAAACATATTCCTTTTTACATTTTCCAAAGTCATTTTAGTATGACTGCAAAAATGCTAGTGGCCACTCAAACACCACTGTATTTGAGTGAAAAATGTGGTGGGAGTTGGAATAGAAAGAGCTGACATCTTCTTTTTTTCACTTTTTCCAAAATCCTTGTTTCAGCACAAACATTGCAATACCTTGGAAAGGAATGTGCCAGTGGGGCCTATGTTAATAAGCAGCTCTAAGCATATGTTTCATTAGCTTTCTGGTAGTCTGCCTCTACAAGCATGAGTGTCCCTTTACATATCTGACTTATTTTACATTTCTCAACTAACAAATGAAGTTAAATAAATAAATAAATATATAAGAATGAATATAAAAGTGAATATTCTCAAAAAGAAAAAAAAAATTCATATCTAATCTTTTTGAAAGAATAGAAAGAACTATTTCTAATGTTTCATTTTCTAGTCCCCTCATGAATTCATTTCTGTCTAGCTTTCTAAAAGCCCTTCTGTTCTCTCCACAATTATTCCTCCAAATTTCTTTAAATATGATCACCAGTGACAGCCTATACTTTCAAAATCTAATGTACACTTCTCAGTACTTATTCTATGTGACATATATGGCATTATAGTGATTCTCCTTTCTTTGTCATGTCATCCTGCTTTTCTTCCTATGTCCCTGATCCTTTTTTGTACCTTCCACTAACTTCTCTTCCTCTACCCTCCTTCTAAATGTTGCTGTCTCCGTGGATTGGTTATTAACTACATTCTCACTCCGTATTCTTTGCATAAATTTCTAGTGCATACTTCTTTTGTAACTGACCTAGAATATGTATATACATTAGGCTCTACTGAAAGTCTATACCTGGATATCCCATGGACACCTCAAATCAACCTTTTTAAAATTAAACTATTTTTCCCTCTTCATTATGAAAATTTTTACATTAAAAAAGAGAGAATACTACAATGAACACATCTATTCAACATCTATCTATGGCCAACACTAAATTCCAGTGATTAACAAATATTCCCAATCTCATTTTATCTATCCCCTCACAAAATTTTTATTTCATTTTGTTTGATTTTAAATAAAATCCAAGGTATTATGTCTTTCTATTTGTATATACGTTAGCATGCATCTCTTATTGAGAAGGGCTTGTTAGATAACATACCCAATAAAGTTAACAAAAAATCCTAAACAGAATCTTAGGCTGAGTTTATATTCACATTTTCCTGATTGTTTCAAAGAACTCTTTTTAAAGTTGGTTTACTCTAATAGAGACCCAAACAAATTCCACAAATACCATTTGGTTACTGTACCCCTGAAGTCTCTTTAATTCTATACTGGTTGCCTGCATTCCATCTCTTTTTTCCTTTCATAGACATTGTTTTGATGGCTTTTTGTGGTAGTGATTTACTTTTTCTACTAGTCTCAACATTTCTTATAAATTGGTAATTAGATATAGTCTTGATAAATCATAGGGTCATATTTTCTTTTAATAGAAGAATACTTAATACATAGCATCATACATTTCCTATTTCATCACATAACTAGGCATTACTTTTAGTAATGCTGAGACTTATTTTCAGTTTCAGGTGATATCAACCTTACAAAAGTACCTGTTAATATCCCTCTGATTATTTCACCCATTGATGGTCACCACCTAGATCTATTATTTTATGATATGTTACAAAACCATTTTCTAATTCTACCATTCCTTCTGCATTTGCTGGAAATCATCTCTAAAAAGAAACTTTACATGAAAATCTGTTTATACAGTAAAGGCATAATAAAGCTTGATCTTTTCTCCTTACTTATTTTTAAAATTACCTTCTAATCCTTCTCTTCCTTACTTACTTTTACACTTTATGCATATACTGTATGCAGCCCCCAACTCAGAGCTTCAAATGGATTCCTCTCTCTCACCTACATGTAAGTAAAGCCAGGTTTTATCTATCTCTAAGGCTTTTCACTAACCCCTGCTTCTCCACTGCCAGTGATCTAAGATCTAGACAGCATTTCTTATCAATAGCTGGTGAATCAGATTCTATAATTCTAGCCATTACTCATAACTCTTCCTCTACTCAACTGCTGAAGTGATGGTTCAAAGTGCAGAACATGATAACATTATTTGACAGTCTAAAATGCCTAAATCCTTCAATGGCTCTTCATCAACTTTAGGTAAGATCTAAGCAAGAATATTCACAATCTGGCCCCTGATTACTGTGCCAACCTCACTTTCTACAATTCCCCTGTGAGCTTCCTGGCTGCAGTTCCATTTAGCTATGTAGGGTGATCTGAACTTGCAATGTGTTCTCACATGTTTCCATACCTGCTAATTCCTAAACCTGGAATCCTAGTCCAATTTGTTCCTGCTTTTGAAATCAATATTCATCCTTTCAGCCTAAACTCAAAGTCAACTATTTAATGAGGTCTTCTCTCATCCGCAAAGACAGAAAGAGGCATTTTGATCTGTTTGTTCCCTTAGAGCCTTTAGGCAGACTCTGTGATTGTACCTATTATGTGGCTGAATGATTTGTGTATATGTCTCTTTCTTTCACTGGATAGTAAGCTCCTCAAAAGCAAGGACCTTCTCATCAAACCTCCAGTGCCTACGGCAGTCCTTTCTGTGTATAGTAAGCACATAATGATGATGAATTACTATTGGCCCTGTGAAGCATATTATATTTGTTTTCTTTACCTTCCTGCTAAATAGGTCCCTGCTACGCTCAGCTTTGGCTTCAGGTTTTCATTCTTTTTATTCACACCCAAGGAGGGTTCATCTACTTTGGATTTATCCTCTTTTATGCAGTTTCCTATCTCTGTTGCCTACAGTGTAGATTCACTTAGATGTTCTACTAACTAGGTTGATTTCTCTGGAGTATATGAAGACTTCTTACCGATCCCACAAACATTTTGCTTATTTCTATTTCTTTTCCTATATTATTCCCCTCTATGAAGTATCCTTCTTCCTTTCTGCAAGATTTTTTTTTACAAGATTTCCTTTGGGTTATAACAAAGAAGCACTTGAGCAGAGCATGTACAGAGGTTTCCAAAATGATGTTTGACCTCTTCCTTCATTTACGATATGTGAGATATGACCTTAGATAATTTCACCACACTTCTTTAGCTATTTTTTCCCCTGTGTATGTGTCATTTGTCTGCATAAAGAGACTATAACCTTCTCAAGACTATAGTCCAACATTTCTTCCCTAATAGTTACTGAGAATGCTACCAAACAGTATATCCTTTAAGTGCTTATATGAAAAAAAAAAAATGCTTACTATCTAAATGGACATTACTTTTATAGCTCTAATCATTTTGAAAGTTATTTGCAATGTCACATTCCATTTTGTAATATTTTGCTCTTATTTTTAAAATGAAAAATTTAAATATTAGAAGGAAGAACACAAAAATCAATCTTCAAACAATGACACCACTTAAAATGACACAACTAAAATACATAATTGATATACATACAGTAGTTCCCCCTAATCTGTGGGAGATATGTCCAAGACCCCCCGTGGATGCCTGAAACCATGGATAGTACCAAGCCCTACATGTAATATGTTTTTCTTATATATATATATACCTATGATAAAATTAAATTTATAAATTAGGCATAGTAAGAGATTAAAATTAATAGCTAATAATAAAATAGTACAATTATAACAATATGCCAGCATCACTGTTCTTGTGCTTTGAGGCCATTATTAAGTAAAATAAGTGTTACTTGAACACGTGCACTGAGATTCTGTGACAAAAACAGATACTAAGTGACTAACAGGCTACTACTAGTCCTGAGCAGAATAGAGAGGGACAGTGTGAGATTTCATCACCAGTACTCAAAAGGGCAAAAAAGTTAAATCTCATGAATTGTTTGTTTCTGGAATTTTCCATTTAACATTTTTGGGTCACTGTCGACATGGGTAACTAAAACCATGAAAAGTGAAACTGTAGACAATGGGGCACTACTTAATAGTCATAACCAAAGTAGGAAGTGTTAGTCAGCTTAAGCTTGCCTGTGAATTCATTTATTTTATTACCTTGTATTTATTTCATTTACCTTTTATTACTTTTTCCAGGTTATTGAAACAACAGTTGCTTAATTGCCTAAAAGAGATCACAAACCACCCCATGCCTAAAAGAGATATGAACCACCCAAGCTAAGTTTTAAAAATAGTAATTCTGATGATGTCATCTCAGTTTTTCCTTCATATGTCTCTCACACTAAACAGAGAAGATCAATTCAACCAACCTCTCCACATATTTTGCAACCAGTAAAACTCAATGATTTAAATTATGGGGCACAAATGTTTTTTTTGTTTTATTTTCAGCATTTTAGATGTCAGTATTTACAATAAGACACAGGCAAGAGAATAAGAATGGGCCACTGTAACCAGGCCCTTGTACTGAACAACTATGATCAATAACTTTGTTATTAGAAACCAATAATACCATGTTTACATAAAATGAAAAAAAAATTTCTGGATAATATTATTTAGTGAAGGCTGAAGTTGCAGGTTGACTATGTAAACTTAACTGTCACACTCTCACTTTCAATTCCTTATGAAATGTTAAAAGAAATGCACTTAAACTTATAAAATTTTTTGTAACTTTGTCTTACACTACTAACACACAAAGTTAGAAAAATACAGAGATTTGAATTTTTTCTGTCTTATTACTTTTGCTGTAGTGATCCTGATATAGAATATTAGTCAAAAATGTTCTCCCTGGTAAACGTATTTGGAAATATTCATTTAATGCTTCAGCTATTTTATTATCTTGACTAACTACATCTCACATTATAATTTGTAATATTGTATCTTTATCTTTCTGATACCTGTTCCTATGCAGAATGAAAAAATATTTTTGAATATGTCCAAGCCTTCTTGAGGTGCATATATGTGTGTGTGTGTGTGTACACACACTACATATTAAAGGACATATATTTATCATTTAAAAATTCCCACTGGGTGCAGAAATTTACTGAATAGTAACCTTGATATTATCAAATTTACTTTCCAAATCTGATGAAAATCACTTTCAAAATTCTTTACTTGCCCAGTTAACTTTTCTGGTGCATTAATGTGATCAGAAGCATTTATAATTCATTTATTCACATTGTAAGGTGTTGTGAAGGCTTAAATTTCTCTCTCATTGTACTGAATGCATAGAGATTCCATTAGGAGTGATAGACCAAAACTACAAAGAGAGATGCACACCTCACTGCTTCATGCTATTCTTCAAAGCAGGCCCTTACTGATGCTGTGAGGTGATTTTTTTTTTCCCCCGCTCAAACTCATCCTTCTCCCTCAATGTGAACACTCACCTAAAAAAACAGGAAGAATGACAAATTTTCAACAGAGATCTCTAAAGATGAAAACATTATACACACACACACACACAGAGAGAGAGAGAGAAAGAGAGAGAGAGAGAGAAAGAGAGAGAGAGAAAGAGAGAGAGAGAGAGAGAGAGAGAGAGAGAGAGAGAGAGAGAGAGAGAGAGAACAAGCCAGTTGGGTAGGTATGTTTAATTTAGCTAATGCAGGATTGACCTAATTTAAGGCTTTCAGTTTAGTATTTAAAAAACACAATGATGAAAGGTCCTTGTTTTTTAATATCCTCCTGCAGAAATAAAGAATAATGTCAGGGGCTGTGTAGAAAGCACTCTAGGACTAATTCACTCATTACAGCACTGGAAAATAACCTAATATTTTTTTTCTCTTTTTCTCTTTTGAATCCCTTCTTTCTTTCCTTCCTTTCCTCCCTCCTCCCTTCTTTTCTTTCAATAATATGAGGTAATAAAAATCTCTCTATAGATGAGATGTCTGACTATTTGAGAGTTATTCCTGGGTTTGCTGTAGTATCAACAAAGGATATCATCAACTCTTAACTTGATTAGCTTCATACTATCCATAGTGCCTCTGCTTTCATTCACATTACTGTAAACTTATTGTGTTCTTTTAAAAAACATATTACCTCTATCCTTTGACAGCTTTTAAAAATTAAATACCTTAGGGCCCTTTAACTCCTCTTGTGTCCTCAACAGCATAGAATAATGCTCTGTAATTCCTCTCTCTGGCCCCAAAAGCTACCTTTCCTTGAAAAACTTTCCATTATGCCATTTCAAATGCTGTTCTATGCTAAACAAATGCCCCTGCAATTTCAACCATTTACAATGCAGTAACTTCACTTCTGTGCCTTAAATAGGACCTGACTGGACCCAAAGTTCCTAACTTCCTCTACTGCCTTTTCTAAGAGAGGCTTTCTATTCTCATTCTTCTTACATATTTCAGGGCCAGGAGGTAGAGGAAGCTTTCTTCTGATTCCCTAAAACTGCTTCCAGATTATTTCTTTTCTGTATTCAAGTAGAAACGCCTGCTTCTTTGTTTCTCATGCTATCTACCTAACTCCACTATAGTTATCTTCTTATTTGAATACTTTCCTGGCAGTTCCCCCTCAATTCCTGAGGACTTATTGCCAGTCTTATCATCTGTCTTTCTATTGCAAGAGTAGCCATCATCCTAGGTGACTTCAGGGTACATATGAGTGGTCCCTCTGACACCTTAACTTTACAGCCATTTGAACTCCTCCATTTCAATGGCCACCCTTTCCTCTGTTCTTTCACTACTTATTCCCATGAATATGTACCAGCTGTTGTCATCATGCTGAACTAGTCTAACTCTGAGATTTTAAATTCAAATATCTGACTCTCTGAACAGTCTATCTGTGGTTCTTTTCACTTCCTTAAATTCAGCATAGCTGCTTTTCCCTCTCATTGATTCCACCAGTTCTTTGATTCCTCCATTTTCAACTTCATGCCCACTCCCTGCTCCCTACAGTCTATCACCTTGTCCTTGTTTAATGTTATTTGCTAACAAGCCAGTAGACCATGGTTCATTATGCAAAATATTCTCTCATTATCACCTCCTCTTATGCTCCTATTCTTTCACCAAAAACAAGATTCCACAAATTTGAATCCTGAATCCATGCTGAAACCAGATTGCTCTTTTCCTTTATTGTGATGTATAAGTACTCCTGTACAAATAAGTATTATTTTAATTCATAATCTCTGAATTCTGCTCAACTCTCAACATCAGCCACGGTGATAAGTAGGATATTGGTCTCCCAAAGATGCATACTCCCTAATCCCTGGAAATCCCTGCCTCTGAATTGACAGGCATAGAAGGAAGTCCCTGTCCTGGCTGAAGGTGAATGATCCTGACTATCAAGGAGAAATTGGACTGCTACTCCACAATGGAGGTAAGGAAGAGTGTGCTGGGGATACAGGAGGTGTGTTAGGTCACATCTTAGCATTTTCATGACCTGTGATTAAGGTCAATAAAAAACTGTAACACCTAATCCAAGCAGGTCACTTAATGACCTAAGTCCTTCACAAATGAAGGTTTGGGTCATTCCATCAGGTAAAGAATTACAACTAGCTGAGGCACTTGCTGACGGCAAGGGAAATACAGAATGGGTAACAGAGGAAGATAGGTATAAATACCAGCTATGACCATGTGACCAATTACAGAAATAAGGACTATAATCATCATGCTTATTCCCCCTTATTTTTTATAAATATATTCCTGTGTGTATAGAAAATATCCTTACTTTCTTCCCTCTCTCATTTGCTATCATGTAACATGAAACATATTGTTTATGTTTCATGAAACAATATAAAACATATTGTTTCATATCATAGTATTTAAGTTCTGTTATATCATAATACTTAAGTGCTGTTAATTTTACATTGCAATATTTAAATTATGGAATATCAAAAAGAGCAAACATCACTCAGAAACTATCTCCTCTTCTGGGGAAGAGGTTAGAGCATTGATTGTATGCAGAATAGCTGTAGCATGTTAGAGGAAATTATAACCTTTTTATTTCCTTTATTTGGAGATTAAGTATAATCAAAGAAGTTGCATATGGGTGCCAAATTGACAAGGAACGGAACGTGATGATTAATTTTGTGCGTCAAATTGATCAGACCAAGAGTCACCCAGATATTTGGTTCAACATTATTCTGGGGTGTCTGTGAGGGTGTTTCTGGATGAGATTAGCATTTAAATCTGTAGACTGAGTAAAGAAAATTGTCCTCTCCAATGTGGGTACATCTCATTTAATACATTGAAGGCCTGAATAAGAACCAAAAGGCTGACTAAGAGAGAATTTGTTTTCTCTACCTGACTCTCTTTGGGCTGGGATTCCACCAGAAAACACAATGATTCTCTATGGCATTTGGATTCAGTCTGGGACTGGAACTTACATCATTGGTTCTCCTAGTTCTCAGGCCTTTAGATTCAAACTGGAACTACTATATCTTTAGCTCTCCTGGGTCTCCAACTTACTAACTACAAATCTTGGGACTTCTCAGCCTCCATAACCATGTGAGTCAACAATTTCCTGTAACAAAACTAATCTCCCTCTCTCTTTCTCTCATATATATGATTGGGTTTTCTAGATAAATTATTTTTGGTATTTAAGTTTTTAGAACTTTGAAATACAGAAGAGTTTAACGTACTTCCAGGTAGAGTAATGTTTAGATATCATGGCAGGTAAACACTTGAATCTATAATGGCATATATTACTTCATTTGTTCCTCATAACCCTTGGGTAAAACTGCTCCTTTAGCAAAGTTACAAATTAGATGAATTTTTTTCTTTGGTACCTTTTAGGCAAATGCGTCTCAACTTTGGGTTTAATCATTTTTTAAATTAATGCCATCCCTTGCTGCCACTGAGTATTATTTGAATAAAAACATTAAAATTTTAACTAAACCAAACTAAAACAAGGTTAAATTTAATAAATTTGTTTCAACATGCATACTTATTTCCCTTCTCCACCATCACAGCTATGTTATACCATCATAGTTTGCCTTCAATTTTAGGTTCTGGGATTCTGTTTCCTCTACATTAGTCCAAAACCTATGTAAGAAAATGATCCAGTGTGAATCATTTCATATAGATTTAAGTAAACATGATACTTTAACTCTGTGGGCTTTTTATTTCAAACCTAATCCTAATTACAACATAAAATTTATAATACCTTGCTTCATGGAATGACAAAGCTTGGCTGATTTTTAGATAAATGAAAGTAATTGAAGAGACTTCTTGTAGCATTCTAATAAAAATGACTGCACTTTCAAGAAATAAGCTATTTCTTAAATGAAAATGCCTTTTTTATATTTATTTGTTTATTTGCACTTTATTTTTATTTGTGTTAAGTACAACATAGCATTTACCATCTTAACTATATTTTAAGTGTACAGTTCAATAGTGTTAATGTATATTCACATAGTTGTGCAACCAATCTCCAATCATCTTACAAAACCAAAACTCTTGCCCCATTAAACAACTCCCCATTTCCCCCTCCACCAATTCTCTGACAGCCACCACTTTACTTTCTGTTTCTATGAATGTGACTATTTTAAATAACTCATCTAAACAGATACAATATTTGCCTTTTTGTCTTTCTTATTTTTAAACTTCCTTAAACTTTCATCAATAACCAGCTGCAGTGCTCAACGAATTGTACTACCTTGAAGGTTTTCCTTACAATGTTTAAATCTGTGAACAGCAAAATGGGACTTGGTGAAGAGATAATATGAGCTTTTGTATTGTGGCAGGGTCAGGATTTGAATTTACTGTACAGCTCAGTCTATTGAGTTAACCTGTACCTTAACTTCTAACATGAATGATTATCAGGCAAAAAATCCATTGAAGAACTAAGATCTATTCTGAAAAAAGTAACAGAGAAAGAAAAAGAAAGGGAGCAAGGAAGGAAGAAGGAAGAAAGAGACAGAGAAAGAGAGGGGGTAGATGAACAAATTAATTATGAAACTGTAGAACTGGAAGCATGGGTATGGACAAAATATTATTTGGCTACTTAAGCACTAGAAGTTTACTTCTCCAATTGGTCAGTAAACTCTCTAAAAAAATCACTTCTAAAATCTGGATACTGCATTATAATATAGCCATTTTTTCCTTATCTGAAAATGTTCATCTTTGATATACTTCAAAAGCAGATAAAGTGATTTATAGACAGGGACACAAATTTGGGTCTCCACAAAGTGGCAGTAAATAATGGAAAACCAAGTGAGATTCATTCAAAACATTTCCCTGAAAGCATTTTTCATATAATTCCAGAAATTTTAAAAAATCTAATATTCTAACTCTGGAAAAGTTGAGGTGAAAACTTCGCCTTTGTGTAGTTGACTGATGGCAGAATCTGTTGAACAAAACCCAAGTACTACTCATTTGTAGCTCAGCTGTTTATGACTTTTTTTTCGTATATGCTATAAGGAAACAAAAGATATGGGGACAGTAGAGAAAGATAATATAATATTATTTGATAATGTACACACATACACAAAAGTTAATAGAAGGGTATCCAAAGTCTAAAAAGCTTTTCAAGGCTTTTATTTACATAGCATTGTAATATTCTCAGAGGTGGAAATGGTATCTTTTTGTTTACCAGTCCTCAATAAATATGATGAAAGAAAACATAAATTAATATCCTATACTGTGTCAAAAATAAATAAACAAGTGATTGAATGAATAAAGCAAACAAGCAAATGGCTCAATAAATGGTAGATACTAAGTCCCTTCCTGTTGTTTCACTTCAAATTTACCCTCAGGACTATGTGTTATAAAGAAAAGCCACCTTACTGAGGAATTCTATTGGAGAGGGGGATCTGAAAGTGGATCACACTACACAATGGATTCTGATTTTAGGATGAAAATATGGGTAAGCGTAAGAAGGTATCCAGTATGTGGCAAATGGGAAACTATCATACAAACCAAGAACTGTACTGTAAAAAGTGAAAAGTATCTTGAGAATATGTAACTATCCCAGACACATTTATAATCTAAGTTCCTCTTTTTATCTCCCTGTACAATTTCTTATTCCCCTGTCATGGTGCTTATTAGTCACATCCTTAACATGAAGAAAATAGCTAGGATTCTATTTTTATGAATAGTAAAACCTGAAGAGAGAGCGACTACTGGCAACCTGACAAAGAGCAGACTATCTTCCTAGAAAGGGTAAAAAGAAGAAAGGCGAGTGTAGAGAGACAGAGAGAGCTGAGAAGGGACTCTCAGAATGGAAACTGCAGGAAAGCTGCACTGTACCCGACATGTGGCAATACTCATCTTGCTGCCTGCTTGCATGGCATCTCCTCTTAGGGAGGGATATGGCTTTCTGCCACCATGATTGATGCACAGAATCACAGACATGTCACAGCATTAAGGAGCTTCATGACTACAAAGACATGCTACTTTAAAGTGAGCTTTAACTGAGCTTAAATATAGAGCACAGCTGTCAAACCACACAGGGCTCTCTTGCAATCTGATATCATTAAAACGACTTTTTGAACTGATTGTAATTTGAAATGATAGGAATACTGTTACTAGAAATGTTCGGTCACTCTGGGTCAAAGCTGAAAATCATTGACTACCTCCTATTAAAATTGCTTTATTTTAATGTTTTTAGAGTTACAAAGTTGTTGGTTATTATAAGTATTTGATGAAGTGCTTAATAAGTTTTCCCTAGAATTCTAAGAAATGTCATACATTATAATAAAGAACTTATAATACAACATAAGTTAGAGAATAAACCAAAAAAGATCAAAAGTTAAAAAAAATTACATCTTATTATCAAATAAAATTTAACAAAACAAAATGTACTAACTATTCATTCCCTGTAGGACCCACTAAATTGATTCTGTAGCACACATTAAGTATTTTATCCACGTAATTTTCAAATAAAATATTTGAGTTGCAAAGGACAGAACGTTAACAACTATAAGCCTTCTGTGTCTTTTCTTTCTAAATGTATCTGAGAGAACCGTAATGTTCTAGCAAAAACATAAGTGTCATGGTTTAAGAAAGACAAAATTTAGTGGTTTGGGATCTGTTGTACTCTCATGTATTTGCCTGACTGAACATCGACTTTTTAAAAAATCTACTTTCCTTGTAAAAAACTTAATCATCTTGACAAATGAAGTGAGAAACTTGATAACTAGTGTCAGAATAATTTGCCTTCATTGAAAGTCACAAAATGTATATATAACGTCAACAAACAAAGGAGCAGATTCTTTTTCATCTGTTCATCACAGGATGTACCCAAGCATTTACAACAATGCTTGACACTTAGCAGGTACTCTATGAATATTGCTGCATAAATGAAAAGATTGTGATAGCTGTACCATTTGTGTGATTATACTTCTATAATACCCAAAGTAGATTTTACGCAGCACAAATGGATAAACACTTTCAAAGATTAGTTGAAGGACTCTAAATTAGTCAAGTAAGATAAACACATTATTGGTAAAATCACTGGACTTTTCTTGATCGTATCAGAGATTGCTCTGAGCTGACATCTAGCCTCTTTGTAATAAATTAATAAATAAAAAGAAATAAATAAATCCTAAAGGGAAAAAGTATAATTATTCAACATAACCTCTTTTCTACCCTTAATGCAAATAATCCTTTATCTTTTATGTTATCTATTTTAGTTGATAGTTTAATTGAAAGACTGATTTTTAAAAAAGGGTAACTGGCACTACAGTGATCAAATGCTAATTGTGAATGGTATGTGCAAAAAGGAATAAAAATGGTAAACAACACACTTTGTTATAGCTCAGCAACTTATTCTATTTCTCACAGTGGAATCAGAACTGAAATTATAAACTATACAAATTAAAAATTATAATACATATCAGTATATTTAATACCTAACAATATTGTATATATTTAATGTGATCAAAATAAAACTGTATAGGTCTCAGCTTGATATTTCTGCATACCTGGGGCACTTGTAGAGAATCACTAATCCAACCCACTGCTGGGTAGAGACCTGAGATAGAGCAGTTGCAACAGAGTAAGAAGAAATACTTTATAGACATGCTGAACCACAACCTCTAATATCACTGCTTAGAAAGAAGAGAAGCAGACAGACCAACTTAGAGTATGGCTGCAAGCGCAGGGTGGCTTTGTGATCAAAGGAGTCTGGCAGGCTTTGTGACAAGAGGCAAAGATTCAAGCAGAGCTGGATTTTACAAATAGCAGTAGCAGCAGCCACATAGCAAAGTGCAGTTGTAATCTGTGTATAGTGTGGAAATGACCACTGGCCACTTCTGTCCTTTTTATCACATAGTCTATGTGAATAGTGATTGCAATAGAAGTGTCATTCTTCACAGAAAGATCTAAGATTTTAATATGACCATTCTTCACTGGGAAAACATGTGAGGTCAGCTAGGACACATCAGCTAGCAGTGGTAGCAACAGAAAATCTATTTAAACTTGACTGAATATAGTAGAGTTAGATTTTCACAGCATATGAAAATAGAAATTTCCTTTTTGTTTAGTTCAAACAAAATATAAAATATCTTAAAATTTAATAATATATGTAAACTACCTGGGTCAGTACCTGGGGCATAGAAGTACTAAATAATTGCTTATTCAAACTGCCAATAATAAATTCAATAAATTTTCATTTATTCCAAATGATCATGAAGTAAGTCCTACTGTTAAATTACAGTTATATATAAGGATTGAACATGAGAGAATCAGAATACAATCAAATGTGTGGAAAAAGGAGTAAAGGAGAGCTCATCAGTTGGCCACATAAACAGCTTAATAAGGAAATAGCAATGGCTTCTAGTCTCCCCCTGAGAAATGCCTGACCATCACTGGTCTTTCCATGTTCCACAGTTACAAAGTTCCAATTCAAAGTAATGAAATGGACACCAAGCTCAATTCCCTGATACAAACTCTGAAGTTCTCCTTGTTCAATTCTTCTTCAAAATCCTGAATAAATGAATATCCAAGTCCTTAATCTGTGCTATGCTTTCTAATTAGAATCCCACGTAACATGTTAAATTCACATAAATGGCATATTTCAAAAAAGTTTTCCTTTCTTAGGTCTTTATCAACCATTCATTCATTTATTCATCCAGTGATTTATTCAATAAATATTTTTTGAGTACCTACTGTAGTATCAGACACTATTCCAAGAAGCAGGGACATGGCAGTGAATGAAAGTAAACAGGATCCCTACCTACAGGAAGCTGACAGTTTTGTAGGTGAGGCAAGTGCTAGTCAAATAATCCTATGAAATCCTTCCTTGCGAAATTAACAATTGGCCTAGAGGTAAAGAGCAAGAGTTCTTTCTGAGTAAAGTTAGCCCCGTGTGCAGAGTCTGGAACAGGGAATGTGATGCTCCTGTCAATGTGGATAGAGTGCCCAGAATTAAGCAGAGCATGGTGTGTAGCAGGGACAGAAGCTTAGACCAAAGTTTTCCTGCTCTAGTCAACCTCCTCATCCTGAACAATTTCAAGATGCCAAAATTCTGTGATGAATTGTGTCCCTATGTATTGAATCATAATGTTTCAGAGTCTAATTGGTAACATTGGTAAGAATGGGGCAATAAGGTAATTAATAAAGTGTCAGCTTTTAGTGACGAACAAACATCATAGCAATTAGAAAGGTATATATACGTATGCCAATTTAGGGAGGTTGTCATTGCTATATTAATCCTGCAAATGGTCTGTTTACACACTTGCTAATGTTTGCTCTAGGAGAAATTTTATATGTTGATCCTCTACTCACACTTTAAACTATATGCACAAATGTGTGTCCAGTTAATGTTGTGACTCAACTCAAAGGAGGTTAAAATTTTGAAACTTGAATACAATATACATCAAATGTGAGATGGTAATTTTTAAAAAATATTACAGCCAACTGAAACAAAAAGAGGCAGAACCGCAACAATAATAAAATAATAAAATCTTAATGCTGTCAAGGTCAATCTTTATTGGTTTATGCAATTCAAACTTTTGCCATTCTTATTTCTAACAGGATATGATTTGCTAATTGAGTTGTAAACTAACATTGATATCAAGACAAGTTCCGTAGAGACAGTGAATTAAGGTCTAGGAACCTAAATTACCAGGAAACCTTTGAGAGAACGACAGGATGCTTTATTATCAAAAGTGAAGCACAACTCCACCTACCTAGGACGCCAAAGGATTTGTTCATTTAAAGCACTTATTAAGGTTCATTCCTATTTAAATTAATATTTTTTTTCTCCCTAAATGATATCTGAAGCTATCTGTTGGACATAGAAACAAATCATTCATGTTTTTTCCAGATTCTGTACTGGCTGGCAGAAATCCAGAAATCCTATAAACATCTTCTAATTTCTTCTGTCTTAAAAAAAAAAGTAGTATATGTCCGAAATAATTGATGGAAGAAACTTGAGCATATATTTTGTACAATCATGTTCCTAGCAACATTGTTCATAATAGTCGAAATGGGGAAGCAACCAAATAGACAGATGGTAAACAAAATATGGTATATGCATACAATGGAATATTATACAGCCTTAGAAAGAAAGAGAATTCTGACACGTTATGAGATAGATGAACCTTCAAGATACTATGCTAAGTGAAATAAGCCAATCACAATTGCACGAATAATTTTATGAGGTAACTAGAGTACCTCATATAAGACACAGAAAGAAGAATGGTGGTTGTCAGGGGCTAGGGAGCAGAGAGGATAGGGTGTTATATTTAATGCATACAGAGTTTCAATTTTGGAAGATGAAAAAACTCTGGAAGTGGATGACAGTGATGGCTGCACAAAAATGTAAATGTACTTAATACCACTCAACTGTACATTCAAAAATGCTTAAAATGGTAAAATTCATTATGTATATTTTACCACAATTTTAAAAAAAATAACTTCTCATGACTCCACAGCCTTCTCCAGCTCCACCCCATTTTTTTTCTTTATAGAAAATCTTTCCATTTCTCTGCCTGTTCTTATTACCACCAATTGCCTTCTCATTCTCTCTTGAACCTACTTAATCAGACTTTTTATGCTATCATTTTACAAAAATTTTATTCTCAAGGTCATCAAGACCTCCACATTGCTGACTGCAATGAGCATTTCTCAGTTCTCATCATACTTTTAAATATCACTTGGTGACTACTTATTCAACTTATCTGGAATGTACCTGTCTGTGTCTATTATTCAGAAGTAACTATTAGTTACATTACTTCCATTCTCAATAGTGTACCAGATTGGATGATAAATCTTATGGTGATCCAGACTATCAGCATTCTACATAATTGTTTACTCCCTCCTCTAAACATTTTACTTACATGACTTACAAGACAGCACACGCCTGGCTTTTGTTTGAGAAATAGTGCACTCTTTACCTGGTTCCTCTTATCCCCACTATTTCTTAATTTGCAACTTGCCCAGTGTGTGTTTGTTTCTATCAAAAAAAAAAAAAAAAAAAGATGACCCTGATGACCTCATCCAGACTTTTGACATGAAAAATAGCTAAACTTGATTACTCCCAAATTCATAACTCCAGCCTGAAGAGCACTCAGCGTGCGATAACTATTGTGTACTCACATAGACAACTCCTCCTTGCTGTCTGCAACTGAATGTCCAATAGATATCTCAAATTCACTAGGTCTACATACAAGCTCCTCAACTTCCCCATTGCCTTCTCCATCTCAGTAAATGACAAATCCATTCTTCTAATTGTTCAGGCCCAAAACCTTATACATTTTTCTTTTTCTCATGCTCCAAATCCAATATATCAGTAAATTGTGTAGATTCTAACTTCAAAATATCTCCACAGTCCAACCATAGCTCCTGACAATAACAGTTACCAGCCTGGACTAGGCATCCACCCTCTCAGATTATTATAGTAGTTGTTTTGCTTATTTCTGTCCCCCGTACCCTGTTCAACCAATATACTGTCATCTTAACACAGCAGACAGAGGGATCCTGTTACGGTATATGCTATATAATATGCTATTGCTTTGTTGAAAACCTCTTGTTGCCTTCCCATTTTTCTCATAGTAAAAATCAAAACGTTTACAACCGTCAGCATGGCTCTACACAATCTGGCCTTTCCTCATCTCTTGGAATCAATCTCCTACCACTCCACCTATTGCAGTCTGATCTGCCCACACTGGCCTTTTGCTGTTTCTAGAATCTGCCAAGCATGCTGCTACCTCACGGCTTCTGGGTATACTGTTTCCTTGGCCCAGAATGGTCTTTACCTAAATATTTAAATGGCTCAATCCCTGACTTAGTTCAGTTTTTAACCCAAGAAGTGTCTTTTTCCACCACTCTACATCAATTTGCAATGCCCAACCCCAACTCAATTGCTTTTTTCTTAGCTTTTTTTTGCAGCACTTAACACAATCTAATGCACGATATATTTTAATTATTTTTATGATATAAATCATCCCACTAGACTTTAAGCTCACGGTTTCCATGAGAGCAAGCATTTGTGTCTGTCTTATTCATGAATGTATCCATACTGCCTCAGTGCATTTAGGAGGCACTCAATAATATCCTTTGAATGAACATAGGCAGGAGAATTATAAGAATGAGAATACTGTCAATAGTTTTTGATTAAGATCCATCATAATCACTTTTTATAATAGAAGCACTTATTCAATACTGTTACTGAATTCCTACTATGGACCAGACATTTTTTCAGAGACTCTACTTTCAAAAGGAATAAGACATAAATACTTAGTCCTTAGGAAAAACATGGTCTATTTTGAATATCAGGCTCACAAAAAACTGCCAATAAAATACGATGCTGGGGAAAAAAAAGTTAAAAATGCTATTAAAATGAATAAAAGGGAATATTTCTGCCTGAGACAGTTAAGAATGATTTACAAGAGAAGTAGACTTAGCATTGTGCTGTGAAAGAAATTACAATGCAGGAAAGCCAGGGAAGGGTATTCTACATAATAGAAGCCACACAGCCCAAGGCACGGACATGTGAAAGAGCTTACTGGAAGCATGACACTAATGCTGTGGGAATGGAGCACGTAGTAAGACAAGTTGAAGAGAGTAACTTGAGAAGAGGTTGGAAAAGTGGGAATCACATTTCAAGACTGTTCTGCTGCTTGACCGATAGTAACTGAGGCAAGAAGCCTTGTTATGAAGGTACTGCATCAGGTAAAAGGAAAAAAGAAAAAAGTAAAAAGTAAAAAGAAAACATATACTAACTCACTGCTATGACAGATAACAATAACAATATTGAGAGCTCTTACAGAAGTAGATCCTAAAAGACAAGACTCAGAGATTAACTCTATATGGCATGAGAAATAGAGAAAGGAAGATGATTCTAAGGCTTCTATATACAGGACCGTGTAAAGAGAGATGTCCAAATAAAGCATTATAAGTGGGAAAGCACACTGGGAGCAGTGGAGTAGGCAGTAGGAGATAACATAGTCTTTTTTGTTTGTTTGTTTGTTTTTTGTTTTTATTTTAGATGTCTTGAGTTTGACATGCTTCTTCCAGTACATCCAGGTTGTATATCTGAGAGGGAATTGGAGATATGCTTTCTAGTTTTAGAGAAGGATCCATGCAGGAAATATATGGCACTCTACATAGAAGGCTCAAGTGAGATAATGCATGTAAAGGTATCCAAAATGTTAACTTCCCATGATTCTGAGAGAGCAGAATCATCAAAATGTTGGGGATAGAAGGAAGCCGGATTGTAATAGATTAATACACATATTGAGAGTAGAACTAGAGATAGTGAATGCAGACTACTCTTTCAAGAAGTCTGCAGTGAGATTAAGGAGGAAAAGTGACAGTAGCTTGAGTTAGGAGGCAGGGATGAGAAAGGATTGGAGGCAAAAACCATTTACCAGAAGCACAGGAGGCTGACAGAGAAATAGAGAACCACAATAACAAGAGGAAGAGGACAAAGAAAAGGCTTATTAGAAAAGATGAAAGGTTTTTCCAAAAACCATTGATTCCAATTTCCCCTTACAGGTTTTGTTTCTATTATAACATGAGTAGAAATAAGAAGACATTTCATGTGAACACATTGTCTCAAAAAGATTTGAATGTATATTACTTGGGAATATCTTAAGGCTCTGTACTCTCCAATTCTTAACTCCCTTCAGCAAAGCAAGTAGAAAAGGACAGAAACAGGTGACTGCATACAGGTAACGGATGCGGTAATGTACTCATGCCAGAAAATAATTTTCTCCAGTCTAATCAAAAAATACAATTTTAAAGCTGTCAAATACTCAAACACTCAGCAAGATTCAGTACTCCCCATAGTCCTGACCATTTTTTTTCAATATAGTCAATTGACAATCAACATTTCTTCTGATTATTTTGTTCATGCAAATGAAATGTTATGATATATTTACTTTTAAGGAACAGCTTCCTTCTGTCATATGTTTAAATTTTATTTAATACTATCTGTTTTGAGCATCCATGACACTTTTTGAATGATCATACAGATATTGTTACACAAAGTCACTTACAGTCCTATCCAGAGATTTAATGTTGTTCTAACCTCCAGTGTTCTAGGGAAGAGTTCAACTCTTTTATCACAGAATCCTTTAGAATTCCACCACTATCATCAAGTTGGTTGTCTAAAATTTATTTCCCTTTTCTACACTGCATGTTATATTTCATATTACTTGAATCTTGGTTATACTTCTAGAAATTCAGTTAATACTATACTAAATTGCCCAAATTATCCCAAGCTATAGATCAAGATGTCTCCTTAATTTTAAAATTATGAATTTAATATGTAATTTCTCATTTCCTAGGCCAATATGCAAATATAGAAGAATTATTCCTATTCTATAACTAGTTTCAATTACTATTGATTGAAGTATTCTTATCGTTCAATGTAATTAATGCCAGTTTCTATTATTCTTTACCTCAGAAATATAAAAGAGGTTTCAGGAAATGCTCATAGCATATTTAACTTACTGATTCTCTTCCTCTGTGAACAATACTCACTTAGAAGTATATATCAATATAAAGCTCTCCTGAGTATTAAAGACATCCATTGCACTAGAAAATACTTTCCTGAAATACTTAGTGTGCAGCTATCAGGTATTCCTTTTCTGTTTTCCAATCCACACCCCCTTCCCTGATTAACATCTGCAAAGACAGATTCAAGCTACACCTTCCTTGTAAGCTTTCCCTGCCACCTCACAATTGCCTCCCTGCTACTTTGCTTCTCACCTATCCTATTGTTCTCTGGACCTTAACAAAGAGCATGCTCAGTATTTGATGTATATATCAGTTTTACCACTAACACATTGGCATTGTGATTATTGTCTATGTACAATTTTATCACTCTGCTCTGAACTCTTTATGGATAGGATCTGGTACAGAACAGTTGCTTTATTTATGCTTGATGGAAAATAAGAAGGGAGGAAGAAAGTAAAGAAGTAAAAATAAAACCTATCTTAAAAGTTAGGGGATCCTGATATGACTCTGAGAAAGATGTAGTAATTTGCCTTTTTCTCAGCAGTAGTTCTACAGTTGTCATTTAATCCAGGTCATTTAAAAGCAAAAAGCCATACAGCACTCTTTATAAGTTCAGAAAATAAATGAGTCATTTCAGTGGGCTCACATTACTTGATTGCTTGGAGAGTCCTAGTGATATATCTGCTGAAGAGAAAATCCACATATCTGAGCAGAATGGCTATGATACAGCATTTTATGAGGCTATTCAAAAAGCAGCTTTGGTTTATATAGTATAAATGCTCTAAAGTTTTACAGATTAACTCTATTACTTCATGTCATCTCAACATCTTAGTTTATATTTTCTTTTTCATAACTCAACAGTTTAATTAATAAAACATTGCCTGCAATATTTGAACCTGTTATCAGTTTTACTAATGTTCTGGTATAAAACAGGTATGATTTTATTCCTTTTATTCTAAAAAATATAAATACCCATATTGAACAAAAAAGAATTTTGAAAATAATTAGGTTATGTATATGCACCTACATTTTTTCTATTCCGAAATAAATTTTTTAGTTTTCTCTACTTTGATGACAAAATAAATTCTAACCAAACAAAAAAGAATGACAGAAAAAGGTTCTATTTTAATGAACCCTTCGATGCCAGCCAGCATAATTATATCAAGAACCTATCCGTTTTTCTCATAGGATTTTCTCAAACCGCATGCCAAATATTCACGATCAACCATTAACTGTATCAGGAAGAGTTGTGCTTTTTAAGTCAAAGAGGTTGAAGCTTATTAGAGACAAAAATTATCTCAACAATTGCCAAAAACATAGGGGGAAAAATACCTCCTATTTACTTTCTTTGATATGGGACAATTATGCTAATTATTAGGTTTAGAAAGTCTAAACACAATTGGGCCATTCTCTTCTGCAGCCAAAGTCATCATGTTTCTGCAACGAGTCTACAACTTTGAGCTTTTTTGTACATGCTGTCTCCTTACCACCACCACCCTGAATCTTGTTTTCAAACTTACTTAGGTAGCACACAGTCCTGACATTTAACCCTTCCCATCACACAGAGGCCCTTAGGAATTAAGTTTTTTCTCCCATTCTGATATCTTTTCTCTTAAAATCTCATTTCGTGAAATGGATCTTTCACAGTCGCTCAAATGAATTTACCTATGATTTTGCTTACTTTGTTCCATGTGCAAAGAGTATCTTTTTATGCTCTATTCTGGCTATCCTAATCTTACTCATTTGTCACAATTATTTTTCAAATTTCTACAAAAATCCTCCTTTCTGAACAAGAGCATCATGATATAATATTTCCTTCCATACTGCAGTTATGGTCTACTTAATGTAGGTGACAATCATGTACTAAACATTTTTTGTCCTGAACTGATATATAAATCTTTTATTGCTATTTTCATGCTTTTATTTCATATTTCTTCAACTAGACCACTATTGTTTTGAGATCAAGGAGATTATTTTACACTTGAACACCTATAGTTAGTTAGAAGCTTCATACCTTCTACCTCATTGAGCTCAATAAATATTCATGATTGTTCTGTAATAGATTTATTAGAGATCCCTAGGCATTTTATTAAATATTTAAATCTTTCCTTCAGATTTATTCTATCTTTATAAAGTAGGAAAAATAGTTCTTAGCATTAAGACATAGCTATAGGTGTTATAAGAAAAGTAAAAATATACATTGCTACATATGTTCAAAGAAAAGGAAATCATGCTGCTCTGAAATAAACATCAAACAGTACTTGATGGAGGCTTTGACATTTAATCAGACCACTGAAGGATGCACTGGATTGAGAAATACAGATATAATGATCTTGGAAGTAAGTTTGTGATAGATTATTAGATACTACAAATAGAATCGGAAATTCTTTTTAAGAAGTCTCATAAAAATTGGTGACAAGATCAAGGGACCTAGATGGAATCATAAATCCTGATCTAACTTGGATGACTTGGCTGTATATCTCCTTGAGACGGGGTAGCTTCCAATGCCAAGATTCTATAATCTTAATTATTTAATAACTCAATTCTAAAATGAACTTAGTAAACTTATTTTACAGAAGAGTCAGAAAGCATAAAGAAACTACAACTCTGAAATGAAGTGGAAATATTTTATGAATTTAGTACTTGCTAACTATGAAGAGAATAGGAGATATAATCTTTTTAATGCCACATTCTCAGATGCTATTTAGAGTGTACATAATTTGTACAAGGACTTCTAGGATTCTGGAGGAGAAAGAGTTTAGATAAAACTGTAATCAAGGTATCCATATTTCAAATAACTCATTTTAAAACCACTTGTAATGAAAAGACTCATTTAGTTACCTTTGATTTTGAAAATCCTATGGCATTAGATCATTGCTAACATTTGCAAAATACTACTACCATTTCTGTTTAATACATTTCTAAGAAGTGTGGGATGAGATATACCTTTGTATCAAAATTTAATTCTTTAAAAAATATGATAACTGTAACTTTGATGTTTCAGACTAGCTTTCTTACTTAAAACAATCCTTTCTAGTGTATCAAGTAGGTGCATGTATGTATGTTGTATTTAAGAAGACTAGCTTGAAACACCAAAATAAACTTTTGTTTTATATTAACTCTTTTATATTTACTCATTTCTATGTGGCAACGTCTTTACCTAGAGTTTAAATCATGTGCAGTTTTCTAGAAAAGGTGCTTTTTAACCTCTAGTAATTGCATAGTATTTGATATTAGCTGTAATGAATAATCAATTTTAATACGGCTTTTAGTTTACATGTAACTTTTATGCAAGCAAAGTCATTCTTTCTAACATTAGCTAAATTTGTAAGTTAGAAATGGAAAAAATTAAAAACTAATAGAAATACATTTTTAGAAAACTGTAAATACTTGCCCACTTTGTAGTAACAGTATCTTCATTTGGTTCTTAATTAAATTAGTTTAGAAAACTATTTAATTGATCATTTTGACAACAGTGAAAGGAATTCTAAGGGAATTACAAAAAGCTGATACACATCTTAGTCAAGTTAGTATGCTTAGAAGTGACATAAAAGAGAGAAAAAAATTATGTC